>NW_027411866.1:199364883-199590064 GCF_047663935.1 Musca autumnalis | reverse complement strand
CGTAAGAAGTATTGTGTTTACTTCTTTTTCTTAGAGTATAAGGCAGGGATGGAAAATGAAAAATTTCAAAAAGTTCTAAAATGGTACTTTATTTATTTTTTAAGAAAAAATTAAAAATATTTTATTCGGTAAAATAACAACTTATATAACCTTATATCTTTGAAATCTGAAGAATGTTGCAGAATCGTATATATTTGTATACCCTCCTAGAGGGTATAACTAACTTTGTCGGACCCTATGAAATATATAACAATGTCCGTCCGTCTGCCTGCCGATTCGGTCCAACATTTGGCCTTCGCAATATTTAGTGCAAACTTAGTTTAAGTTCGAAGATAAGCCATATCGGTCCACTCCTTCAGGTACCTCCTCCACAAAAGTTCAAAGATGTTCGGATAAATTGTGCGTCCGACAACTCTTGAAGGGAGTGACCGATTTAGTTCATCCTTAACACACCCTAATATATCTGCCAGGTATAGATCAGGTTCGAACATGGACTATATTTGTCCACTCCTTCGGGTACCTCCCACACAAAATTTCGGATAAGTTCACTTTAAGACCTGCTCTCGAATCACTTTGATTTTTGTTGAAGCAACTTCCATTCACTGCCCCCCTTTACGATGGTACAAGTTTTTTCAGGGGCAAGTAAATACTTTCTGACAAAATATCCCGAAAGTTGTAAAAAATCCCTATGACACCATGTGTAGTGGCTGGAGCGCACTATAGCACTCGCCTTGGTCAACGGATTTGGTCCAAAATTTGGCCTTCGTCATATTTTGTCCAAACTTAGTTTCACTTCGAAGATGGGCAATACCGGTCGACCAGTCCCAAAATTTAAAAAAAAAAATCATTAAAATTGTATGCACGATACACTTACTTGAACAGGGTAACCACTTTGGATCTACTAATATTTTGTCCAAATTTAGTTTAACTTCGAAAATGGCACTTATTGGTCCTTAAGGTACCTCCCCCGCAAAAGTTCAACATTTTTGTTTAAGTGCAGTTTGGGGTCTGTTCGAAGATCCTTTGGAATATTGTATATATATACCGATGCTATTGGTTGTGGTCCTGTTTAGAGCGATATTATGTTTTCCGTAGACAGGTTCATGCTTCCTGGCATACTGGTCCAAATGTTATACGATGACCCACTGATAAGACTTGTGGGTGCGATATCTGTCGAATAGATATAACTCCCAAAATTAGATCCACTTTCATAATGGACTATGTCGGTTCATTCCTTCAAGTGCACCTTTAATCCTAATTCACATTTTTGTCTGTAGTTCAAATGTTCACATAGGGCCACAAAATTCTGAAAAGACCCTATATACATTCGATCTGTCCGTAGATGACAGTTTTAATTCACATAGGCTGAGGGTATATTTCTGTCGACAAAGCCGACTGATACTTTTTTACTTGTTTATTATCCATTTCCATTCATATAAAATTCAACAAAATTCCCAATATACACGACTTTGAACCATATAAATCTAATTCAACTTTTAATTGAAATATCCCATATTTGTTGTAAAATCCCAAATTAACACAAATGTTAAACATTTTTTAGTCGGAAATAAGCATTTAAAAAACATTTCTAAATACTTGTGTATTTATGTACTTATTTCCTCTTCCGATATCGATCAGAAAAAAAACGCATTTCAAAACAAATTCATGGTAGGTATTGAACATTGATCTTTGAACAATTTTTGAGCAACAGATGTCATAAATCCCAATCTTATTTTATTACATTAACAATAAAACTATTAAATCCGCATGCAATCCCGACAAAAATTTGATGAGTAATGAATAAATCACAAAATTTTAAAATACAAAATTCAATATAACCGCCTTGCAGCCAGCCAGCCAGCGGTTAATTGATGCGATTGCATGTCATTGTAATTGTTGCACGAGTTTTTTAACCCGAAATGATGATGATGACGACTTTGATGATGATGATACTTCAATGAACAATGAACGAAACAGAAATTATTGCATCGCGATGATACTTTGTGGTGGTTGTGGTTAGGAAATTCCCAATAAAGAAATATTGAAAATATCCATAAATAACCATTTATTCCAGTCGTGAGTTATTTCTGCAATTTGTAATGTTTTATTGTGTTTTTTTTGTGTTGCTGGGCGGTGTTTTAACTATTTGGGAAAAATCGAATAGAATAATTTTGTAATGTTAATTACCACATTACAAAATTATCTATCCTATTTCATTTTTCCCAAATAAATAAAACACAGAGGAGGGCTATAAGGAATTATGAATCTACTTCTGGAAGAGTCTATATGTTTTCCTTCAACACAGCTTGGTTAAGTGTTAGCTAGCCAGCTATTGTTCAATTCATGTGTAACGACCTTGAGAATAACAAGTAAAAAAGTATCAGTCGGCTTTGCCGACAGAGATATACCCTCAGCATCTGTATATTGAAACAATTTTTTCCAAAAATACGTATATATTTAGGGGTTTTTAAAAATTTTGGGCGTTTGAACCGATGAAAATGTTGATTAGGATTAAAGATCAAAAGTTTTGGTGAGGAGATACTAAAAGAAATGGATCGACATTGACCGTTATGGAAGTGGATCTCCAGCCGCAACATATGGTGCCACAGGGGGTTTTTACACTCTTCGGGCTGTTTGCTCAAGAAGTATGGACTTGCCCCTAAAAAAACTTTTAACATCGTAAATGAGGCAGCGAATGCAAGTTGCTTCAACAAAAATCAAAGTGATTCGATATCAGGTCTTAAAGTGAACTTATCCGAAATTTTGTGTGGGAGGTACTGGATAGAGTGGACAAATATAGTCCATATTTGAACCTGATCTATATCTGGTAGATATATTAGGATGTGTAAAGTATAGACAAATTCGGCCACTCCCTTCAAGAGTTACCGTACGAACAATTTTTCCGAACATTTTTGAACTTTTGTGGGGGAGGTACCTGAAGGAGTGGACCGATATGGCTTATCTTTAAACTTAAACTATGTTTGGACAAAATATTACTAAGACCCTATTTTGGACCGAATCGGCAGATCCGTTCGAGAGTTATCGTGCGCTCCAACCACCTTACACGGTGTCATAGGGGTTTTTTGCAACTTTCATGCTATTTTCTCAGGAAGTATGGACTTGCCCCTGATGAAACTTGTACCGTTGTATGGAGGACAGTGAATACAAGTTGCTAAAACAAAAATCAACGCGATTCGAGATATGGCCCTAAACTGAACTTTTCCGAAATTTTGTGTGGGAGGTACCCGAAGGAGTGGACCTATTGAGACCATATTAGAACCTCATATTACTCTGGTAGAAAGTTTACACTATACAAGGTATGGACCAAATCGGTCACTCCCTTCAAGAGTTATCGTGCGCCCAAACTTTCCGAACATTTTCGAACTTTTGTGGGGGAGGTACCGGAAGGGGTGGACCGATGTAGCTCATCTTCGAACTTAAACTAAGTTTGGGCAAAATATTACGAAAGCCAAAATTTGAACCGAATCGGTTCATCCGTTCGAGAGTTATCGTGCGCTCCAGCCAGCAGGACAGACAGACAGACAGACAGACAGACGGACGGACATGGCTAGATCGACTCCAAATTGTCTGAAACACATTTCGTCCAAACATACTTGGGGTCTAAAACCATTATTTCGATGAGGCACATTTTCATCGTATCAAAGTGTATATACCCTCCTTAGCCTAAAGGCTGAGGGTATAAAAAATGTTCTAAACTCCATTGAGTTTCTCTAGATTAATCTGTAAAATTCTCTGAATCGTGGCTAGTTGAGTTTCTAATATCTGCAACGGTTAACATGCAGTTTTGTTGTCTGAGGTCAATAACATTGCGTTAAGATAGAGTATCTTAACGAAAAGCAACAAAACAATCCCCCAAAGCACCTGAGTGACTTTTAAACAATATCTGTTTGTGGCATTGCGTTTCTTATTGTCAATGTCAAATACAAAAAACAAACAAAAAAGTGTTCTATTTATCTGCCTTTTTTTCTGTGAATCAAATCATAAAATATTTGAAATCAATTAATGGTTGTTTGTTGTGTTTAATAGAACAAACAATTCAGATTAATTTTGTTGTGATTTTTTATTATTTATGGCTATAATATTTGAAATAACTTAATAAAAAACGTTGTTAATAAGTGTTGTTACTTTTTGTTGTTATATTTTCTAGTGAAAATACATAACTGTTTAATTAACTGATTTGTTTTAAATTTTTCCACAAGAAATAAAGAACAACATTTTACTACAAGCATTTGATTGTTGTATGACGTTGTTGTATTTTTTTCGTTTTATTAGCGAGAACATTGTCATTCACAATTAAGCCATAAATTTAGGCTTCTGTGCAATTTCGTTTCAACGAAATTGAAACGATAATGTTTTAATTATTTAACGACAAGTGTTTAATAACATTGTGCTGGTGTAATTTGAAAGCACAGTGTTTTGAAACAAAAAAAAAAAAAAAAAAAAAACAAGTAAAAAAAGTATCAGTCAGCTTTGCTGACAGAGATATACCCTCGGCCTATGTGAATTGAAATTTTCTTCTACGGACCGATCGACTGTATTTGGTCCGACATAGTTAATTACACTGTGTGTAATTTTTTGAGTCATGTTTTATTAACCATATTCTGACTCCACAGTGTGATAGAAGATCAAAAAATAGAAGATACGTGTCTCGCCGTTTTTCCCTATCTCATCAACTTTCGCGGTTATAGGCCTCCAAAGGTTTGAGGCTTTGATGTAAAAAGGAGTCATTTTTCAAGACTATATCTTCCAAACTGTTAAGAATTTTGAATTTATCTCAGAGGCAAAGTTGTAGATCTTGTCTTAAGGAACAAAAATTGTGAAGACAAATAATCCATCAAGCTTCATCTGCAAGGTCAAAATCACCATGGTCAAATTTCTTTTAAATTTTTTTCTCAAGTTTTGTTATACAGCGTCCAAACTGATCAAATTTGAAGTAAACAGCCAACTAAAAAAATGTACCTCAGATCTCAATAAACATCTTTGTAGAATATACGAACTCTGTATAAAGGTATCTTAATGTTCAAAATAGCAAAACAATTGCGGTTTTTATCCTCTTTTCTAGGATTCTGCTCCATAGATATTAAACCGTTCAAAATTCAAGAAAATAATCAACCACAATAGCGTAGCAAAGGCATCAATAAACAAATTTCTGGAATATTTGAAATGTCTATAAACGGTTCTTAAAGGTGAAAATAGCAAAAAAAAATTTTGAAAATATTAAATTTTTACACTTTTTTCTCCGATTCTGATCCAAAGATACCCAACCGCCAAAAAATTAAGGATAGCGTCATATACAAAAATGTACCCAAGATTTCATTGAACAACTTTCTAGAACATATGAAGATTCTAGGAACGATTCTCAGGGCTGAAATTCAAGAGCAATTAAATTATTTTTAACATCCCCCCTGCTCAGGTTTGGGAATGACAAGCTGTTAAAAACTCAAGTAAATATGAAAGTTTTGGTATTTACGGACCTGAACAGGAAAGAATGATCTAAAATAATCGAATTTTAAGCTTAAATAATCGTTCCTACAATCTTCATATGTGCTAGAAAGTTGTTTATTTAAATCTTAGGTACAATTTTGTAGTTGACGGTATCCCTAATTTTTGGGCGGTTGGGTATCTTTGGATCAGAATCGGAGAAGAAAGTGTAAAAATTGAATGTTTTCAAATGTTTTTTTTTTGTTGCTTTTTTCACCTTTAAGAACCGTTCATAGACATTTCGCATGTTCCACAAAGTTGTTCATTGATGTCTTTGCTATATTATTGCAGTTGTTTGTTTTCTTGAATATTAAACGGTTTAGTATCTGTGGACTGAAACAGGGAGAAAACAGTATAAAAATCCAATTTGCTTTGTTATTTTGACCTTTGAGAACCGTCTATACAGAGATTGTATGTTCTAGAAAGATATTCATTGGGATCTGAGGTACATTTTTGTGGTTGGTTGTTTGCTTCAAATTTGCTCGGTTTGATAGCTGCAGACCAAAACCCGAGAAAAAATTTTAAATAAATTTGACCTTGTCGATTTTGACCTTGCAGATGAAGTTTGATGGATTATATGTCTTCACAATTTTTGTTCCTTAAGACAAGATCTACAACTTTGCCTCTGAGATAAATTCAAACTTCCTAACGGGTTGGAAGATATAGTCTTGAAAAATTACCCCTTTTAACATCAAAGCCTCAAACCTTTGGAGGCCTATAACCGCGAAAGTTGATGAGATAGGGAAAAACGGCGAGACACGTGTCTCCTATTTTTTGGTGCGGTGTTAGAATATGCTGCGGTGTTAGAATATGGTTAATAATTTTCGTGTAGCACAGTGTTATGGAAGTGGATAATATTTTGGGAGTCATACCTTTTCGATAGATAACGCGCCCAATAGTCATTTTAGTGGGTCATCGTATAACTTTTGGTCCAGTAAGCCAAAAAGGGGAGGTTCTCTAAGGAGAGAACCGATATGGGCCATTTTAGAATTTAAACTAAATTTGGACAAAATATAAGGAGATGGAATATATGGAGACGGAAAGAAATATCATGGATTGACAATATTCTTAAATGGACCGGCATTGGAAATATCTCAACCCTACTGAGTGAAGCCAGAAATAGAGACGCCTTTATGGAGATCATGGAAAATATATGAACATACCTTAAAATTTTTAACAGATAATTATATATAATTGTATTGGTCGCTTATATTCGGAGATCGAATATGCAAATAAAGAAGAAGAAGATAAGGAGATTCAAAGTTTAGACCAAATTGGTTACCCCGTTCAAGAGATATCGCGCACGCCATTTTAGTGAAATTTTTTAAATATTGGGGGAAAGTACTGGAAGTTGTGTATCGGTATTGCCCATCTTCGAACTGAGACTAGGTTTGGACAAAGGTAAAATTTTGGACAAAATCGGTTGATCAATTCGAGACTTTTCGTGCTCTCCAGCACTCTCCACTACATATGGTGCCATAGAGGATTTTTACACCTTTCGGGCTGTTTCCTCAAGAAAAATGGACTTGCCCCTGAACAAGCAAAAAAAGTATCAGTCGGCTTTGCCGAGAGAGATATACCCTAAGCCTGTGTGGATTGTAATACTTTTTTCCCAAAAAAACGTATGTATTTAGGGGTGTTTTCAAAATATTGGGCATATGAATTATTAAAGCTCAAAAATTTCTAGGGACATCGAATTTGAACATTTCAATCACGCGTACCATTTTGGCAAATATTTTTGAACTTTTGTAGGGGAGGTACTAAAGCGTGGACGAACGCAGTATTCGGTTCGAGCTCTCCAGCCACTACATATGGTGCCATAGGGGGTTTTTACAACTTTCGGGCTGTTTTCTCAAGAAGTATGGACTTGCCCCTGAAAAAACTTTTATCGTCGTAATTAAGGCAGTGAATGCAAGTTGCTGCAACAAAAATCAAAGTGATTCGAGAGCAGGTCTTAAAGTCAACTTATACGAAATTTTGTGTGGGAGGTACCCGAAGGAGTGAACAAATATAGTCCATATTCGAACCTGATCTTTATCTGGTACATATATTAGGATGAGTAAAGTATGGACCAAATCGGTCACTCCCTTAAGGAGTTATAGTGCGCACAATATTTCCGGACATTTTTGAACTTTTGTGGAGGAGGTGCCTGAAGGAGTGGACCGTTATGACTTATCTTCGAACTTAAACTAAGACAAAACATTACGAAGGCCAAATTTTAGACAGAATCGGCAGATCCGTTCGAGAGTTATCGTGCTCTCTAACCACTACATATGGTGCCATAGGGGGTTTTTTGCAACTTTCCACCTATTTGCTGAGGAAGTATTAATTCGCACCTAATGAAACTTGTACAGTCGTCTGGGGGGCAGTGAATACAAGTTGCTACAACAAATATCAAAGCGATTCGAGAGCAGATCCTAAAGTGAACTTTTCCGAAATTCTGTGTGGGAGGTGGACCGATTGAGTCCGTACTGGAACCTCATCTAAGTCTGTCAGAAATTTCACGATGTGCAAAGTAGGGCCCAAATCGGTTACTCCCTTCAAAAGTTATCCTGCGCACAAATTTTCCGAACATATAACCCATCTTCGAACTTAAACTAAAATTGGACAAAATATTACGAAAGCCAAATTTTGGACCGAATCGGTTGATCGGTTCGAGAGTTAACGTGCGCGTCAGCCAGACAGATATACGGACGGACATAGCTCAATCAATTCCAAATTGTCTGAAACGGATTTCGTCCAAACATACTTGGTGTCTAAAACCGTTAATTTTTGGTCGTATCAAAGTGTATATACCCTTTCTAGCGTAAAGTCTGAAGGTATAAAAAGTAGTCGTAAAGTTATACCGATAGTACCGCACTCTTACTATCGGTATAACTTTACGACTACTTTTAGTTAAACTTTTTTATATTTAAAAGGGACTATAGTTGTCCACTTCTTCGGGTACCTCCTCAATAACGACAGTAAAAGTTTTTTCAGGGGCAAGTCCATACTTCTTAACATTTTTAAAAATAGGGCCTAGGGGAGGTATCCTGTCCCCTCCAAAATTCAACCAAATTTTAACCTATTTTCACGACTGGTCATCCTTTTACATTTGAACGACATTTGATTATACCCTCAGCCTTTAGGCTAAGAAGGGTATATACACTTTGATACGATAAAAATGTGCCTCATCGAAATAATGGTTTTAGACCCCAAGTATGTTTGGACGAAATGTGTTTCAGACAATTTGGAGTCAATCTAGCCATGTCCGTCCGTCTGTCTGTCTGTCTGTCCTGCTGGCTGGAGCGCACGATAACTCTCGAACGGATAAACCGATTCGGTTCAAATTTTGGCTTTCGTAATATTTTGTCCAAACTTAGTTTAAGTTCGAAGATGAGCTACATCGGTCCACTCCTTCCGGTACCTCCCCCACAAAAGTTCGAAAATGTTCGGAAAGTTTGTGCGCACGATAACTCTTGAAGGGGGTGACCGATTTGGTCCATACTTTGTATAGCGTAAACTTTCTACCAGAGTAATGTGAGGTTCCAATATGGTCTCAGTAAGTCCACTGCTTCGGGTACGTCTCACACAAAATTTCAGAAAAGTTCAGTTTCATTTCAGGGTCATTTCTCGTATCGCTTTGATTTTTGTTTTAGCAACTTGCATTCACTGCCCTCCATACGACGGTACAAGTTTCATCAGGGGCAAGTCCATACTTGCTGAGAAAATAGCATGAAAGTTGCAAAAAACCCCTATGACACCGTGTGAGGTGGTTGGAGCGCAAGATATCTCTCGAACGGATCTGCCGATTCGGTCCAAAATATGGCCTTAGTAATATTTTGTCCAAACATAGTTTAAGTTTGAAGATAAGCCAGATCGGTCCATTCCTGCAGGTACCTCCCACACAAAAGTTCAAAAATGTTCGGAAAAATTGTTCGTACGGTAACTCTTGAAGGGGGTCGCGGAATTGGTCTACACTTTACACATCCTAATATATCTACCAGATATAGATCAGGTTCAAATATGGACTATATTTGTCCACTCCATCCGGTACCTCCCACACAAAATTTCGGATAAGTTCACTTTAAGACCTAATACCGAATCACTTTGGTTTTTGTTGAATCAACTTGCTTTCGCTGCCTCAATTACGATGGTAAAAGTTTTTTTAGGGGCAAGTCCATACTTCTTGACCAAACAGCCCGAAGAGTGTAAAAACCCCCTATTGCACCATATGTTGTGCCTGGAGATCCACTTCCATAACGGTCAATGTCGATCCATTCCTTTTGGTATCTCCTCCGCAAAACTTTTGATCTTTAATCCTAATCAACATTTTGTCGGTTCAAACGCCCAAAATTTTTAAAACCCCCTTAATACAGACGTATTTTGAGGAAAAATTGTTTCAATATAAACAAGCTGAGGGTATATCTCTGTCGGCAAAGCCGACTGATACTTTTTTACTTGTTTTTATTTATATAGATATAGCATTTAGATTTAGAAATAGGGTATAGGGGAAGTACCCCGCCCCTTTCGAAATTCAACAAAATATGTAGCATATTTTCACCGGGGGCCATTCATGACAATTTCAGGTAGTTTTTGTAGAAAAGATTAAAATTTTAAAATTGAAAAAAGTGGGCGTGGTTAAATTTGCTTTGCATAAAAACCTAAGTTGGAACATTACAAAAAAAAAAATGAATTATCCAAATCGGTCCAGCCGTTCTCAACTGATGCCATTACCAACGAACGACATTTGGTTTTTACTTATTAAGATTTTACAAGGAATAACTACTTATTTTAATAATTACTAAGTAATGAGTACATGGCACAGATGGTGTGCGTCCGACTAAAAAATCGATCGTAGTAAGTTTAACGCTCAATATCGAGTTTTTTGATAATCGCGTTCATATACCTTGTACAGTGGTCACAAATTTCTCCAACAAAAATTGACAACATCGGTACCACCGATTTGGGGATTGTTTATATCCTCAGCCTTTAGGCTACGGTACACTTTACTACGGTACATTTTTTTCTAGCGCAAGTCCATACTTCCTGAGATATTGGCTTAAAATTTCCAAGAAACCCTTACGGCACCATCCAAAATGGCAAATCCGCAAGTAATTCTCGCAGGGAATTTCTGATTGGTGCAGACTTTGCACATCGTATTATTTCATCCAGTCATGTATCAGGTTGGAATATGGACTATATCGGTCAACTTCTTAGAGTACCTCCCACACAAAATTCGGATAAAGTGAATTTTAAGAGCTCCTCTCGGATCGTCTTGAATTTTTTTTTTCAGCAGGTTGTCCTTGCGACTCCCTTTATGTTGGTACAATTTTTTTTTTTGCGCAAGTCTATACTTCCTGAGATATTGGCCTTATTGTTCCAAGAAGCCCTGACGGCACCAACCAAAATGGCAAATCCGCAAGATAATTCTCGCAGGAGTTTCTGATTGGTGCAGATTTTGCGCATCATATTATTTTGTCCCGTCATGTGTCAGTTTGGAATATGGGCTATATCGGTCCACTCCTTCGGGTACCTCCCACACAAAATTCGAAAAAAGTGAAGTTTAAGAGCTCCTCTCGCATCGTTTTGATTCTTTTTTCAGTAGGTTGTTCTAGCGGCCTCATTTACAACGGCGCAATCTTTTTCCGGAGCAAGTCAATACTTCCTGAGATAATGTTTCAAGCACCAAAATCCTCCTAGCACATACTAAAATGGCAATTGTGCAACGTAACTATAAAAAAAATTCTATCAAACTTAGTTTAACGTAATTTAATATTTCGAGTTCTTTATGAAGAAGTTTAGTTACTAAAAATGTTTGGTATATGTCAATGATTTGGTATAGCCCCATATCACCGTACACACAGATTTTAAAGCAAACTCGTGATACAAAATCAATATATTTTATATACGGCATAATTATTGTGTTTGGCTTGGTTTTTTTTCTTTGTCCAGTGCCATTGCCCTCCATATAAAGGAAAGGTACTGCCCCATTTCAGATAATTTTAAGTTTTTAGCTGACGAAGTTAGCTAAAATTAGGTCTTGGGGTTCCCAGAGGTGAAAAGATTGTCAACCTAAAATTGGTACTTTGGTAACAGCTACAAAAATAATTATTCCATATGAAAATCAGCCCCGGCCGAACTTGACGCGTTTTAATACTTGTTATTCTTCAGCCGACTAATTGTTGTCCTAACCTCACTACATAATATCGTTTGAAATTAGTTCTGAAGTATTTTTATCGCTCTCGATATTTGATACCAAAAGCTTATTAAAATGTTGAGTGTTAAAATATTAAACTGACTAAGAATTTCATTATTTATATACACAATGTTATATATTTAAACGAAATTATTATTCATATGCGGTAATATCGCATAATTTATCTCTGGTTTACAGCAGCATTACGATTTATTACATCTATTGTATTTCGGAATTCTTTAATTGTAGCAACAACCATTTATAATTCTATTAAAACTAACAACAATAAAACTAATTTCGTCTCGACGCCACCACTTATCATTCGCTCAAATAGATTAAAGCATATTTTTCAAATCAAAATTTAGCGAACTTTGTGAAATGCCGCCGACGCGCACAGCTTGTACGAAGACGCTGTGTCATAAATTAAAATTAATTGTCATCGAATTAATTTTTATGAATTAAAAGAGCGAATTTTCTTCTAATCTCGAGTTCAGTGGCGAATACAAAGGTCTGAAGAGATGGCTCTTAAGTGGATAGATTAAAAAAACACTTGCTCCGCCGATTTGCTGGAAAAAAATGTGATTATTACAAAAATATGGTGATGATGACGATGGCTGACATCTTAGCTTCTTGGCATTGTTTGGGGATTAAACAGAGACATGTTTAAAGCTTACAAAGTGATAGGCAGACACTGAGCAATGGCTGGATGAACTTGGTCTAATTTTTAGCTATTAAATTCTTTCTAACGACATCAGAATAATAAAAACAATAATAAAAACACTGGGCTAAAATGCTATAAAGCGATTCCAAAACGGTATAAGAATTCTTAAAAACAAACTTTGATATTTCTTTATGGGGGATTTTTTTAAATATTTGTTGAAACAAGTTTTATTCTGTCTTTTCGATTAATTCATTGGGATTCTGTCCAACATAACTGGATTTTGGAATAACTTATCGAATGGATTAATGTTTCTCGTTCCATTTTTCTAATGACGTCCAAAATAGGTATGAGCCTTTGCTGATTATCACGCTCAAAAATATTTTATGCAACTCAACGAACTTGCATCGCATATTATTGAACAATTCCAAAATTACATTCATAATTACCACAACAACTTATCTAAGATATACAATTACCTCTGATAAATAAACAGAATATAACCACCTTTAGCTGCAGTACTTAAACGCTGTCGCAGCAAAATCCAGCTAGAAATCCTAAGCTTAGCTTCAAATAAAGATGCTTAAATTTCCATTGACATTGTCATTCATAAAATACCGGTAACAATAGACACATCTTGTTCGGTGCCTAAGGCAAAGCACGGGTGTCAAAAACCAGCAACAACAGTAGCGGCCGATAAACAAGATCGCTTCAAGTTTCCAGTGGCAAAAGACAAGCTGTCTGCTAAACTAAGAAAAGATCATCAAACACCCAGGCATCATTCACAGACGTTGAATATCGCTGCAAATTAAAAAGTGTGAGACTTTTGCGGGTTTTTTCCTCAGTGAATTTGTTATCCATTGTTGAGGTAATTTTTTCACAAAATTTATTGGCATTGTTTGGGGGCCTCAAATAAAAGACCTACTCAAAAGACACATTATTAAGAAGTTTTATGGCAATTATTCAGTTTATTTTCATTCATTCATTTCATTTTCATGCAATTCTCCATTCAAAAAAAAAAAATGTGTAAAGAAACAAACTCTAACAAATAACCTAGACTGAAGATGAAAAAAAAATCACCATCATTAAGACCACACCGACCAAGAACCATAGCAATCTACAACTGCGACGGCCTTCTGATAACGTTTCAAATATACCAAAACGTCAACGTTCAGCCCATAGTTGGTTTTTAACGCCAATGTACACAAAGGTAGCATAGATTCTCATTCCGCGAAGCTAGAAAACGTTAACGTCTCTGTCGACTTAGAAGCTGACGTCTTTGAACTCATTCGTTGTTCGTTTATTTGTGGCTTCGTTAACATAGACCGACCAGAGCAGTGCTGATGGCAGAGGTTTAGAAACATTTTTCAACTTCACGCTGCAGCAATCGGACAGAGCCACTGAATTTTAGTAGTTTTTTTTTTAAAAGATTTTGAAAATCGATTTGAAAATTCAGTCGTTTATTTGTTGGCCAGAGTTAAAGTTCGTTGATTTTATTTTCTCAAAAAGAAAAGTGTGCAACTTTAAATGTGAATTATTTTAAATAAATAAAAAAAGAGAAAATAAAAATAAATAATAAGAAATATAAATAGTAATAACATATTACTAAACAAATAAGAAGGTGTTGAAAACAAACAAATAAAAACAAAACTAAGTGAAAAGGTAAATAAAATATTGTGAATATAAAAAGATAATACACAACATACACACAAATAAATGGAAATACATATTAAAAGTGTAAACATAAATATTTTACAAATCATAAAAACATTGGCACCTACATAAAAACTATAGTTAAAATCACAATTTAAATTAATAAAAAATAAAACAAATATATATGTGTATAAGAAACAAAAATAAATTATTAATGAACATATTGATAATGTCTAAATATTTAAATTTCTAACTACATAATTTCAAACTAAAAATCAAAAAAAAAAATTAAATGAATAAACAATTTACATTTATTAAAAATGAAAATAAATTAAGAAAAGGAAAAAATAAAAGAAATAAAAATGGATTTAAAAAAAAAATAAATATAAAAGGCATTTCAAATAATTTTATATTAATACCTTAAGAAGACGAAAAAAAGTATAACATTAAAACATATTATAACTACAATAAAAATGGATATTTATAAAAATTAGAGTCGGAGTATTATCAAATCTTGAAAGGGGGAAAAAATATAAATAGTGGTGTAATTCAAAAACCTATATATTTTTCATCCTTAAAAATATTTTTTAAGGAGTTATGGCCACTTACAAATTTCGCAAAATCAAAAATTTTTTATTGACTCATTTTAAAGTACAGGTAAAATGGAATATGTTGCAAAAAATTTCGAATCGATCGGACAAAAATTAGCTGCGATTTTCTCCAAATGGCATTTTTGAATGCCGTGCCCACTGTAGGGATTATCCGATCTTCATACATTATTATGGGATTATTATAAATATAAAAGGCTTGTCCTTAAGCGAGACTTTTAAAAAACAATTTTTGACGGATTTTAGTTTAATTTTAGATTTAAAGTATCCAATTTTTAGTTAAAATCGAAATCGATCGTTTTGAAATTTGTGTCTGTAAGTTGTCCATGCGGCTCCCTTTACGACGGTACAAATTTTTTCATGCACAAGTTCATACTTCCTGGGATATTGGGCAAAATGTTCCAAGAAAGCCTGAAGGCACCACCAAATCTGCAAGATAATTCTCGCAGGGAGTTTCTGATTGATACAGACTTTGCACATCATATTATTTCATTCAGTCATGTATCAGGTTGGAATATGGAGTATATCGGTCCACTCATTCGGGTACCTCCCACACAAAATTCGGAAAAAGTGAAGTTTAAGAGCTCCTCTCGCATCGTTTTGATTCTTTTTTCAGTAGGTTGTTCTAGCGGCCTCATTTATAACGGTACATTTTTTTGCGGGAGTAAGTCAATACTTCCTGAGGTAATGTCCAAAAGCTCCAAAACCCTGTCAGCAACATATGGCTATTGGGAAAAGATAATTTTTAAACTTTTTCAAATTTTTTTTTTCAAACTGTTTTGTTTTTTTCGTCAGTGGCTGAGGGTATACATATCTCCGTCAGCACAGCTGAATGATATTTCTTCCTTGTTTTTTAAATCGGTTGATTATTTTGTAACTGAAAATACATAAAATGGGGTGGTACTATAACAGCGTATCTACACCCCGGTGCCGCAGGTGGTCGCAACTAAAATATTGAGAAATTGATAGTTCAAGAACTTCTCGAAACTTAGGTGGTCGCAGCTGAAATATTGAGAAATTAACAGTTCGAGAGCTCCTCGAAAATTAGGTACCAGTGGAATAGCGAGACAACGGCAAGACTTAAAAAGATAGCCTTCTGAAAAAGGGCTAATTAAAAATATCCGGATGCTTTTTATACCCTCAGCATTTATGCTAACGAGGGTATATACACTTTCATATGGGCAAAATGTGCCTCATCGAAATAATGGTTTTAGACCCCAAGTATGTTTGGACGAAATGTGTTTCAGGCAATTTGGAGTCGATTGAGCAATGTCCGTCCGTCTGTCTGGCTGGCTGGAACGCACGATAACTCTCGAACGGATCAACCGAAGGAAGCAACCGATTTGGTCCATAATTTGCAACACGTGAAATGTCTACCAGACTTAGATGACGTTCCAATATGGACTCAATCGATCCACTCCTTCGAGTACCTCCCACACAAAATTTCGGATAAGTTCAGTTTAGGACCTGCTCTCGAATTGCTTTAATTTTTATTTTAGCAACTTGTATTTACTGCCCCCCATTCGACGGTACGAGTTTCATCAGGGGCAAGTCCATACTTCCTGAGAAAATATCCTGAAAGTTGCACAAACCCCCTATTACACCGTGTGAGGTGGTTGGAACGCAAGATAAGTCTCGAACGGATCTGCCGATTGGGTCCAAAAGTTGGTCTTAGTAATATTTTGTCAAAATATAGTTTAAGTTCGAAGATAAGCCGTATTGGTCCACTCCTTCAGATACCTCCCCCACAAAATTTCAAAAATGTTCTGAAAAATTTTTCGTACGGTAACTTTTGAAGGGAGTGGCCGAATTGCACATCCTAATATATCTACCAGATATAGATCATTTTCGAATATTAACTAAATTTGTCTACTCCTTCAGGTACCTCTCACACACAATTTCGGATAAGTTCACTTTAAGACCTGTCCGTAGGTGAAAGTTTCTCTTCACATTGGCTGAGGGTATATATCTGTCGGCAAAGCCGACTGACAATTTTTTACTTGTTAATTATAACGTTAATACAGTTACTTACTGCCCCTAAACGAAGTTGTAACGTAGCAAGCGGGCAGCAAATACAAGTAATTGCCAAAAAATCAAAGCGATTCCAAAGCAGGTCTTAAACTACACTTTTCCCAAATTTTGTGTGGAAGGTACCCGAAGGAGTGGACCGATATAGTCCATATTCGAACCTTATCTATGTCTGGTAGAAATTTTACGATGTGCAGAGTATGGATCAACCAGGTTACTGCCTTCGTGAGTTATCGTGCGCACAATTTTAGCGAAAAGTTTTGAACTTTTGTGGCAGAGGTACCAAAACGAATGGACCGATATTACCCATCTTCGAACATAAACTAAGTATTTCAATGAGGCACATTTTGCCAGTATGAAAGCGTATATACCCTCGTTAGCATAAATGTTCAGGGTATAAAAATGATGATAAAATTAAATGGCAATAAACGGCAACCGTTTACTTATTCAGGCTAAGAGAAAATTTATTTTCTTGTTTTTAGTGCATTTATAAATAAAACACTGTAACTTAATTTTTTAATTATTTATTTTTTTATTAAATAAAATAAAATCGTTTGTTTTTGTAATTTTCGATTTTGCATGAAAAATTTTAATATGTCATATAAATTTAATCGTAAATGTAACTGCCATATAAATTAAGGGATTTATTTCGAATGTAGTAAGAATATCTTCTCAATCAAAAATTGGATTGACAAAACAATTATGCACACTCCAAAGTTTTCGGCATATTTAAAAGAAGGCACATTTTAGGAAAACTGCACGTTTCAAAGAAAATGCTTAAAAAGTCTCGAAAATATTATTTTTATTTATTTACACTTTGATACGACCAAAAATGTGCCTCATCGAAATAATGGTTTTAGACCCCAAGTATGTTTGTACGATATCCGTTTCAGACAATTTTGAATCGCTCTAGCAATGCCCATCCGTCTGTCTGTCTGCCTGGCTGGTGCGCACGATAACTCTCGAACGGATCAATCGATTCGGTTCAAATTTTCAGTACCCCCATTACGACGATATAATTTTTTTCAGGAGCAAGTCTATACTTCCTCAGAAATCAGCACAAAAACAGCAAACAACCCATATAATACCATGTGTCGTAGTTGGAGCGCACGATAACTCTCGAACGGATTAACATATTTGGTTTAAATTTTGGTCTTTCAATATTTTGTCCAAACTTTGTTTAAGTTCGAAGATAGACCATATCGGTCCAATCCTTCCGGTACCTCCCCCACAAAGGTATAAAATTTCTCGCCAAGATTGTGGGCATGATAACTCTAGGAGGGAGTAACCGAATTGAGCCAAACTTTGCTATCGGTAATATTATTTTCAGGCATAGATCGGATTCTAATATGGACTATATCGGTCCACTCATTTGGGTACCTCCCACACAAAATTTGGAAAAGGTATAGTTTAACAACTCCTCTCTGATCTTATTAATTTGTGATGCAGCAGGTTGCACTTGCAGCCCCTGTTGCGACGTTGTAATTTTTTTCGTGGGCAAGTCCATACTTCCTGAGAGAATGACCTTTGGGTGCAGAAAATCCTACCGGCACCACCTAAACTGGCTAATGTGTAAAATAACCCTTTAAGCGAGAAATCTATTTAGCTCAAACTTTGTAAATTAAAAAGTAAAATTGTAATATGTATATTGTAATATTTTTAATTATATAGTCTGTAAGGAAAATATCCATATACTAATAAAGAAAAAAATTATTTCCTACAGATTTGTATTAGGTCCGAATATGTACTACATCGGATCACTCCTACGGGTACACCCTACCCAAAGTTTGGAAAAAATGCACTCGTCTTGGATCATTCTGAATTTATTGCAACATGTAGTTTTTTGCGGCCCTTTCCATCCTAAAAAATGTTCTCAACAGCTAAAAAACCTACAGAAGTATTGTGTTAACTTTTTGTCTTCGGGTACGTGGCTGAGGGTATATTTCTGTCGGCTCAGCTGACTGATACTTTCTTACTTGTTTTTATATAAAATTAAAAAAAAAACTCGGCGCTAAGTTGGTGAAGTATTTGCCAAACATAATACATTTAATATTTGGGTACTGTGAGGGTTATTGCTTCCACAATTCGTTCGTACCATGCTTCACATTTCTCACACTTATATTGAGTCCAATATACTCTATTTTTTTTATTAGTAATATCCCCATGTGATAAGCCGCTTACCGTAGAATCTCTTTATGTTCTAGAAAGTTGTTTATTGAAATCTTAGTTACATTTTTGTAGTTGACTGTATCCTTAATTTTTGGGCGGTTCGGTATCTGTGGACCGGAATCGGAGAAAGAAGTATAAAAATCGAATATTTTCAAAAGTTTTTGGCTATTTTCACATTAAAGAACCGGTCATAGACATTCCGTATGTTCCAGAAAGTTGTTTGCTGATATCTTTGCCACATTAATGTGGTTGATTGTTTTCTTGAATTTTGAACGGTTTAGTATCTATGGAGCAGGGACCGAGAAAAATCGCATTTGATTTGCTATTTTGACCATTAAGAACCGTTTCTACAGAGTTCGTATGTTATTGTTTAACTGAGATCTAAGGAACATTTTTTAGTAGGTTGTTTGCTTCAATTTTGATCGGTTTGATATCTGTAGACTAAAATCCAAAAAAATTAAAAGGGAAATTAGACCTTGACGATTTTGACCTTGAAGGTGAGGTTGAATGGATTTTATGTTTTCACAATTATTATTCTTTAAGACGAGAGCTACAACTTTTCTTCTAGGAGTAAACCCAAATTCTTAGCGGTTTAGAAGATATGTGCCTGACAAAATGATACCTTTTGACATCAAGGCCTCAGGTCTTTGAGGGCCCATAACCGCGAAAGTTTAAGTGATAGGGAAAAACGGGACACGTGTCGTCTTATTTTTTGGTTTTCTATCCCGCTGCGGTGTCAGAATATGGTTAATAAACCATGACTAAAAAAATTACACACAGTGTTATTTATTGAAGATTTCATATAATAGTAGGTATAAATTAGGCCATATGATATTTTTTGTTCAGTGTTATGAATAATACGAACATTGCCGTTTTAAGTCTTAGGATAATATTTGCATATATAGATTCAACATGTGGGGAATACCACATAATATGTAAACTTATTGTTAAAATATGATATTTATTAGTAGACATCGGATTTTAGCATGTTTTTTATTTCTTATCCGATTGGACTCAAATTTTGGATCTAGGCGTTTTGAGGGTCAATTTTTCGATATTTGGGGTCATATCAAAAACATGCAAAAAATATGCAAAAAATATGCAAAATATATGCAAAAAATATGCAAAATATATGCAAAAAATATGCAAAATATGCAAAAAATATGCTAAATATGCAGGTGTTTTTTTGACGAAAATAGTCAATTAAATTTGGAAAATCATCAAAAAAGCCTTCTAAATTAATTTTTTTGCTGTTTAACATAGTTTTTTGCAGATTATTGTGTTATTGAGACTCTCCAGATATGGCGCCGCAGCAATAAATCTGGACTAATAAGGCTTGAATCAGTTTTCACAATGTGAGAAAATGTCAAATGACCCAGCATTCCTATTACAACATATGTTGCTTCCTATACAAATGTTGGTAATGGAAAAATTTAAAAAACTCAATCAAAAATGTCAAAATCAACGTGTCCAAATATGGTGATAGTTTCTACTCGGCCAAATTGTCTAGCAGAAAAACAGAGGAGCTAGAGTTAGTCATCGCAATTTTTCTTTAGATAAAAGCGCAATTTTTTCTAGATTTTGGAAAAAGGGTTCGTTTTTTAGCGCAAAATGGGAAAAAGTACTAGAGTACCATTTACGATTCCAGGTTCTGGAATATAACTATAATTAGAAGTATACGTTTTGAATATCCACATATAAGATTTGAATATAATTTATAGTGTTTAGTCCTTTATTCAGTATATACCGGCATAAATTGGCAATTTTTGTTCTTTGTGGTCTAAGAGCTTCTTTGGAAAAATGCTCTAACTGCCGCTTTGACATTGATGAAATGATTTTAGTTTATTGCACTAAAAATACATAATTTTATAATATCGATCTACATTGTACGCATACAACCGCTTAATGCAGAATTGGGAAATGTTCACTCCTTGGCGAAAAGTAATGCATTATTGTTATGCCCATCCACGATGAATAATAAGCAAAATGAGGAACACCCAATGATTAGTTCAAAATGACATCACTCAGAAAAACCACACAATAGCGTGATAGTGGTAAAATAAGTCAAAAACGTTGGAATTATCTTTAACATGGCAAAACCACCCCCATATTTCTGCAAAAAAGCATTTGGAATGCTAAAAAATATAGTTCATTCATTCGTGCTACAGTCGAAAAGTCATAACCCTTTTGTATACACAATCAATTAAATTATACCTGCCCGTGTACTTGATAATTTGTACTAATTATTACAAGTGCTTCGAATTTTGACAGTTGTTTGATGGAGAAGTTGCTGTAAAAATTGTTTCAGCAACATTTAGTAAAAATTATCGAGTACAAGGATATAACACATTAGTCTTGTTTTATAGGATATAAATAAATATATTAAGAAAAATATTCGCCGCAATATTGTCATTAAAGTTGCCAAAGGCACTATGCACCTAAAAGGCAAAGATGTCAAGGAATCTTAATTTCCAAAAAAAATTAAATTTCACATCTGTCCCGTGTTTGGTTACATCCTTATGTAAACTTTAAAAACGTCATATTTCTAGCTCTGCTTTCACAATCTGATTGGCCTTTTCTGTAATTTATGAAAATTGAGTCTTGTTGCATGGTAAATTAGTAAAAAGTAAAGAAAGGGACAAATACGGGCAATGCCAATAAAAATGTCCGGATTATCGTGTAGAAAAATCTCACTTTTTTACGGAGCACTTGTTACTTCTTTATTTTATTTAAAAGTTCGGTATTAGCAATTACAATTTAAAAAAGTATTATGATATAACTACCACAAGTGATTTAATAATAGAAAATAATTTATTTTCTTTACTATTCGTTAATCCGGACAATTTGATAATTCGGACACCACCAAAACCTGTGGTGTAGGTATAATCGAGATTATACTGTACATATGGGAGCAATAGCCAAATCTTAATCGATTCTTACCAAAATAAATAGGGATCGCCCTAGGGCCAAATATATCCAATTTTTATGCGAATTGGTCTATAAGTGTGACCTGTACTTAGTTTTCAAAAAGACATGGCAAGACGGATAAGTGCGAATCTATGCAGATCATCAAAAGAAACTGTGGGTATATTTCGTTTCCTTTTGCATGTTGCAAACTCATTCACTAAGACATAATACCCTTAGGGTATTAAAATATAGTTATCAGTGCAATCATGGATAAAAATTCCGTGCCGAATTTGTTTCCTTTCCCCAATTTCACAATTGTTCATTTCCATATTTATGCCCAAAAAGGGACTATTTTTGTCCATTCGACTAGAATACGCCATAACGAAGCGAATCTAGTAGTTTTTAACTTTTAACAAATATCGATTTTAAAAGAATTTCACTTTTTAAAATTATTTTCCGTGCGGAAAATTCAGAGGGAAATATTCATGATAGCCCTGTATATGTTTTTTTATATGTTTTTAGTAAAATATGAAAGATTTTATGTAGTATTCACTATTTTCTTAGTCTTAATTTCTAGCTCATTTGTTATTCTGTCAGACAATTTTGGCCGAACAGGAACTATCAACATATTTGGATACGTTCATTTTGACATTTCTGATTGAGTTTTTGAACAAATTTGTATTAGAAAGCAACTTATGTTGTAATAAGAAGGCTGGGTTATAGGAAATTTTGTAAGTCTTTTAGTCCAGATTTATTGCTGTGGCGGAATAATAATTAATAACATCATACTCTGTTAAGACATCGACGTTTAACGGTAATAAACTTAATTTAGAACACTTTTTAATGACTTTCCAAAATTAATTTGATGATTTTCGTCAAAAAAATGACTTGCATATTTTGCATATTTTTTGCATATTATGCATATTTTTTGCATATTTTGCATATTTTTTGCATATTTTGCATATTTTTTGCATATTTTGTGCATATGCAAAATATGCAAATATGCAAAAAAATAAAAAATATGAGCCTGTCATTGCATTCAGTTTTCTTCAAAACGAATTTTGGTCCAATCAGAATTTTCGTATCTTTATTAATAAAAAATATGCAAATATGCAAAATCCGATGTCTATTTATTAGATAATTATATATTTTATTAGATTATTATTTATACTCTGCTGTTGAAAATATTGTTTTTCTAATTTTAGACAAATTACTTTCACCTAATTTTTTATTTATTGCAAAAATGTCTTTGATTTTAAACCATATCACGTTTAGGATAAAACTTGTATTGAATACGAAAACGAAACGTTTAATGACGCGTGCTAATAAAAAGAACAATAAACTTGAAATGATTTATCAGAACCCATTAGGAATCTGCTTCTTCAAGAATTAAAAATACGGTAATATCCATATGAAAGACAATATTTGCCAATTAAAGAAGTCCAAAACAATGAATTTAATGGTGACATTATTAGAATTTAGAATGCAAATAAATATTTAAAAAATGGGAGTCGCATACTTTGCAGTCTTGTAGCCCACTATGGACGTCTTCAATTGTTTTTTGATTGCAAATATTTGAATAAAAAATATAAAATCTATAAATGGGCAAATTGTTTTGTTTGCAATTAAAGAAGAAAAGATCTTATGCTTTTAAGTGTCGTAAGCAGTTTTCTATGATTTAACTTTTTATACCAGAATTACTTATATGGAATGTATGCACAATGGGAACAAGGGTTTACGAAAGCAAAAAAAATATTTGTGATGTTTTGAAAGAACAATAATAAATATATGATTACAATTTATATATTTCGTGTGCACCGACGGGCATAGCTTACACTGAAAGAAAAAGGTTTCATTAATTTTGAACAAACGAAGAGTTTCATTGAATAAATTAAATGTTTCGTTAAATAACAATAATGAGTTTCTTCATTATTCCAATAAAATTTCCTCAATTATGCAATGATACTTCTTTATTAATTCAATAAAGTATTTAGAAGTTACAATTCTATTATTGCTATGAAACTTTCACATTAATACTATGAAACAATATTGAAAGTTATTTTATGAAACTCAATGAAACTTCTTCATTAATACAATGAAGTCTTACGTTGGTTCAAAATCAATGAAAAATTTCATTGATACAACGTAATTTTCTTTCAGTGTAATCGGATGTAAATAAGCTTTAACGAATCTAGTCTTATTATATGTGGAGTTTAAAAAGATTATTTTGAAAAGATCTATATTTGATCATATATAAACCATTTCATTAGTTAAAGGCAAGCTTTTGTGAAAATCGCAAAACATTAATATTTTAAGATTATTAAAGTACTGAATAACTAACTATTCTATGAATCATAAAATAGTTCCGAATAGTTGTGGCTTTCTGAGCAAACAACTTTACAATTTTGTATATTTTGCATATCAATCTGGTTTTTATTCATTTGAAACGGCTACTTACTGCCTGTAGCCAAAAAGTCATAAATAATTAATAGAGGAAAAATATCTGCATAAAATATGTGGTAATTAACTAATAATTTTGTAACAGCCGTAATCGAATTAACTATTCATTCATCAAAGCAAAGGTAATTATCACAGTTTATAAGAAAGGGCGTTTAAGAAAACGTTTATATGACAGAAAAAATATTCAAACATTTAGTGATGAAATAATTAAGGAGACATTTCAAATAATAATTATATGGATAATTTACAGTGGATCACAACTTGCACTAATTTATAAAGCGTCGAAATAAATATACATAATCACCTGGCCAGACAAATCGGGACGTTTTTCGAAAAGTTTGATGACCTCATAAAGGGAATCTTAATATGTTTTGACATCACTTGATAGTGCTTATGCCAATACATTATATTCAAAATTTAAATCGAGTAAAATATTAAAATAAATTTAGTGTCTCTACTTAGTTAGCCGCCAATGTAGTTCGACATTTATATATATAGTAGCAAAATGTTTTTACGTTTGTTTGTTTGAAGTTTATGGACTCGAAAAACGCTGAACCGATCTTCCTTTAATTTTCAGAGTATATCACTATATGGCATGAAAGTAACATAGGCTATACAAATATCTGAAATTCCGCGTGGATCCGGAGATATATTTTTATGCAAATATCTATAGAATGGTAACAGATAATGTCTGTGTGAAGGAATTTGGTCTAGAAATAACTTTGCCAAATTATATTAAAATCGATTCAGATTTGGATATAGCTCCCATATATATTTTCGTTCGATTGAGAACGACTGGACCGATTTGGATAATTCTTTTTTTTTTTGAAATGTTCGTCATAACTTATGTTTTTATACAAAGAAGATTTTTTTAAGGAAAGACAATTTTACCGCGCCCGCTTTTTTCAATTTTCATTTCAATTTAAATTTTCAATTTAAAGTTTTTCTGCAAAAACTACTGACCCGATTTTTCCTAAAATTGTCAGGCAATGTACAGGGATGCCCCCGAAAACAGGCTATATATTTTATTGAATTCCAGAGGGGGCGGGGGTACCTACCCTATGCGATATTTTCAAAAAACGATACATTTGCAAAAATTACGCATGTATCGGTTTAAAAATTTACGGATTAATCTGCAATGTAGTAATTCTTTCGGGCCTAATGAAATATTCGCCATAATCCAAATTAGGTTTTTATGCAAAAAAAATTTGACCACGCCAAATTTTACGTCCAATTTTTCAATTTTCAATTTTAATATTTTCTACAAAAACTACTGAACTGATTTTCCTGAAATTGCCAGGGAATGTAGAGCCTGTGAAAATAGGCTACATATTTTGTTGAATTTCGGAAGTAGCGGGGTACTTCCTCTATACCTATTTCTTTAAAAATTCAATATCTTTATAAATAAAAATCAAATGTCGTTCGTTGTTAATGGCATCAGTTAAGTACGGCTGGACCGATTTCGATAATTATTTTTGTGAAATGTTTGCCATAAATCAACTTGAACACGCCCACTTTTTTAAATTTTCTATTTTAATCTTTTCTACAAAAACTACTGAACCGATTTTCCTGAAATTTTCAGGGAATGTACAGGTATGGCCCCCGGTAAAAATGAATTACAGAGAGGGCGGGGAGCCTCTTATATGCAAAAATTACGCATGTATCGGTTTAAACATTTACGGAGTAATGTACAATCTAGGTAGTTCTTTGGGGCCTAAAGACCCGACCACGTCTGTTTTTATACCTCAGCATTTATGCTAACGAGGGTATATCACCAATATTTTTGAAAATTTAACATAGTTGAAGCCAAGGTTTACCCTTTTAGAACACGCGACTTGTGATTGTATATTATACAAACTAAATGTTTTTTGCTAAAATGAGATGTTTTTGGATGTGGCAAAAAATATTGGCATCAAAAGTTAATTTGTCTGAAAGCTGTGGCTATATTTATGTTAAAAAATAGGTAAAAATGGGTTGAAGCCAACGTGTCTTTTTTTGTTTTCTCTCGATTTGTGATTAAACCACACTTTCCACGAGTTTCCTGACAAAGTAAAAGTAGATGCAAACTAAATAAGGATCATCTCCCTAATGTATTACTTTTCAAAATTTCATCTGCTTCTACCACTAAATGATGCTGACATTTTGAAGCCAGATTTACACTGTTTTTTTACATTTTCTTCTAATTTCATTCCGCAAACAGGTTTTTAAAAAAATGGTGTATAGGATTGTAGAACTCGCGATTCTGAGTTATTTGATATATGTGTCGTGAATGTAGTCTACACAGCTTCTTAGAAATGTGCATCCTAATACGGAAATTTTGTGCGAACATTTTTCTAAAAATCATATTTTTCGGGCCTAATTTGTACAATTGTCATTCGAATTCCTCGTACTTGATTGCACATTTTAGTTTTTTACGTTCCGGATCCAATAAATCATTCCCCGTGAAAATCCATCTACTAAAACGCGAGTTACGAGAAATTCCAAAGTAGAAAAATCAACTAAAATTGTTTTTGAAAATATCGCGTATTTTATCGCGTTTTCTGCGGATCGTTTCCACTGCAATGAAAAAACTAGTGCAGCATCTTCGTTTTAGCGGAAACAGAGATTTGAAAACTTCACTGATAACGAAGCTACATTCATTTTATCCCAAAAAATAGTGTGGGATGCTACATCCACGGTTCTTGATTGATCACCTTGAAATAGATATATATCGATGTAGATTTTCACGGTGGATATTGAAATCAGATGCGGACAAAACTTGTATTCAATTTGCGCAAGTTAGCGATATTTTATAGGCTTTTTAGTGCTAAGATGCAGCCGATGCTACATCTTAGCCTCCAAATTAAATTTCGAAAAATATATACAAATTTAAAGAAATGGTCTTGCTGTACATGAAAATCACATGCGGACAAAATGATTTTGATAATTACGCGATTTACACCTATTTTAAAATGCATATTAATTAAAATGGGTTATGTGACCTCTATTTCCATTTCAGAAGCCTTGAGATGTATCCTCAGAACCCAATTATCTTCCCCAGTAGGAAAGCTTTTATATGAATGTCTATAAAGCAAAATCCGTATATTTTAATGGGAGATTTAAGCAAAATAAAGGAAGTATTCCTATAGATTTTTGTAAAATGTTATACTACATAATGAATGTGAAAAAATATTTTTTCAAACAAAAAAATATTTTTTTAACCAAAATATGTGTTTATTTTGGCTGTTTCATCGAAACTATAACACCAATCTGTATGATTTTAGTCTCATTTGATTCGCAGTGAAGTTTTGTTTCCATACGAATTTTTTCGTAATTTTATAGCGGGTAAATGGACCTTTATTTTGAAAAAAGTTGACTTACATTCAATAATTTATCAATTTATTATACATTTCGCGAGTACTGAGTAACATTTAACAAATATTATGCAACCTACTAACTCAAGCCACTTTCAGATAACTTTTTACTAACAATTGCTCGCGGTAAAATAATTAGTGTTTTTTATAATATTTTTTTCTTTAAAGCGAAAATAAAACCGCCATAACTTTGGTCCGCATCAACCAAAAACTGGCTCGCGAGCGGATTCGTACTTGGAATTTTTTCTTAACCTATGTAGCAAAAATCTTTGTTGTAGCGCGAAAAAAAATTCAACATTTTTTTTGAAATGGAATATGAAATATTTGACAACATTTGTGATATACACTTTCATACGGGCAAAATGTGCCTCATCGAAATAATGGTTTTAGACCACAAGTATGTTTGGACGAAATGTGTTTCAGACAATTTGGAGTCGATTTAGCAATGTCCGTCCGTCAGTCTGTCTGGCTAACTGGTGCGCAAGATAACTCTCGAACGGATGAACCAATTCGGTCCAAATTTGGCTTTCGCAAACTTAGTTTATGTTCGAAGATGGGTTATATCGGTCCACTCCTGCTGGTACCTCACCCTCAAAAGTTCGGAAATGTTCGGAAAATTTGTGCGCACGATAACTCTTAAAGAAAGTAACCGATTTGTTCCATACTTTGCACATCGTGAAATTTCTACCAGACTTAGATGAGGTTCCAATACGGACTCAATCGCTCCACTCCTTCGGGTACCTCCCACACAAAATTTTGGAAAAGTTCAGTTTAGAACCTGCTCTCAAACCGCTTTGATTTTTGTTTTAGCAACTTGTATTTACTGCCCTCCATACGACGGTACAAGTTTCATCAGGGGCAAGTCCATACTTCCTGAGAAAATAGCCTGAAAGGTGCAAGAAACCCCTATGACACCGTGTGTTGTGGTTGGAGCGCAAGATAAATCTCGAACGGATCTGCCAATTCGGTCCAAAATTTGGCCTTCGTAATATTTTGTCCAAACATAGTTTAAGTTCGAAGATAAGCCATATCAGTCTACTCCTTCAAGTACCTCCCCCCAAGAGTTCAAAAATGTTCGGAAAAATTCTGCTCATGATAATTCTTGATGGTAGTGACCGCTTAATATATATCAGGTTCGAATATGGACTACATTTGTCCACTCCTTCGGGTGCCTCCCAAACAATATTTTGGATAAGTTCACTTTAAGGACTGCTCTGGAATCAATTTGATTTTTGTTGAAGCAACTTTCATTCAATGCCTCAGTTACGACGGTAAAAGTTTTTTCAGGGGCAAGTCCATACTTCTTGAGAAAACAACCCTAAAAGTGTAAAAACCCTCTATGGCACCATGTAGTGGCTGGAGAGCACGACAACTCCCGAACCAAATACTGAGTTGATCCACACTTTGCATATCGTAATATTTATTGGAATATTAGATGAAATTCGAAGGTGGTGCTTGTAGGTCCACTCCTTCCGGTACCTCCAGCACAAAAATCGATAATATTAGCTACACGCGATATTTGTCGGTTCATACGCTTAAAATTGTCGAAAGCCCTTAAATATACACGTTTTTGGAAAAAAAGTGTTTCAATTCACACAGGCTGAGGGTATATCTCTGTCGGCAAAGCCACTGATCCTTTTTTACTTGTTTGTAAGAAATTTAATTTTGACTTTCGCCATCCACAATTTTTTTAAAAAATTGATATTTTTAAAGCAATATTATTTCGAAATAAATAAGCCCACAAAAATTGATGATAGGTTCATTCGTTTTCGTGCTATAGCCAACACCGCAAAGCGCTTTGTTAAAATGGGGGGTAACCCCTGAGTGAGGTGGTCGATGAAAAAGAATAACATGTTCGTCTGCAAACATCTGCTGCTGGAACCTTTATACTTTTGAAAAAATATCGATATACACTTTTATACAATTTTTCCCACTCCACTAATTTTCAAATTTGGTTTACAAAATCGATGTACTATGTACTACAGACTTGGGTAGCTGTAAACACCATATGATCACTATTTACTTCCAAACTTCCTGTTTATTACACCCAAAGCAACTTTAAAATTTTATTTTAGAACGATAAATTACTTTAAATATTAAAATTTTGGGGCATAATACAAGTTATAAGTTTTAGTAAAATAAGGACAAAAATACATATTTCCAACAACTAACGGATTTTAACCTTCCCATGGACAAAACTACTTGACAAATCAATACCATAATTCAAATTTCTTAAAATGTTTACTATAAATTCTCATCAATAAATTTGTATTTGACCATTTTTGATTTTACCAAATAAGTAATTAGTCCATGACCAGTAAAAGTCGACAAATAAGCAAATAAACATATGTCATATTGGGGTTAAATTTATATTCAATTTCACCACACTTCACATATTTATTCTCTCGAACTTTTGGCTAACGACGGACGATGGATGAAACTAATTTCAGGCAATTTGGAGTCGACTTAGCACTGTCCATCAGTCTGTCTGTAGTGCACGAACGGAGTACCCGATTGAGAAAGAATATTACGGAAGATGGGCCTTATCTGTCCGCTCCTTACGGTACCTACCAAACAAAAGTTGACAAATTTTCTACTTGGTCTAAAATTTGATTCTCATAATTGTTTTGTAGACATAATTCTGGTTCGGTTGTTGACTATATCGGTCCACTCATCCATGTATCTCCCACACAAAATTTCAAAATTGTTTGCAGAAGTGCAGTTTAAGGACTGTTTAAAATTTTTGCAGCAGATTGTCCTTACCGCCCTTATTATAACGGAGCAATTATTACTATCCTGTGACCCAAAAACTCTGTAAATCCTGCAGGTAACTTTGATGTCGTGGGCAAATTTACGCTTTCCCAAAAGCTCAAAAACCCTACTGTTGCCAAATAAAATGGCTGGTTGGCACATACACTTTGTCTCACTTTCAGCTTACCGTGAAGTGGAATAACTAAATAAACCAAATAATTGATCTATCGATCGTTTGATAAGACAATTCAACAATTATGGACTTTCGTAATAATGATGATCGAATTGTGCTGGAGGCGTGCAAACAAACTTGTAAACAAGAGTCAAGCGATTTGCTTGGCAAATCTCGTGCTATAGAACACTTGGAAACAGTATGTGTGTGGTCTGTTTAATTGCAATAAGTGGATCATTTCCAATGATTATAAGAAAATGTTAAAAAAGAGACAGTGGGTTCGGCTATGTGATGTGCTCTATATATTTTTTATTAATTATAACTTAGAAAATTAGGAGTTGTGTGAACGTTGTTTAAACAAACAATTTGTTTGCCGACGTTCAGCGATGAGCTCACACACACTCTGTGTTACCGATACACATTACCTACTAATAAGCAAAATATCGGGCATGTTCTGAGACACACTTCACCTCTCACTTCACACCTCAAGCCTTTTCTTCACCCCATTTACTCCTACTTTTTGCAACTTTCTTGGGGCTAATATTCGTTAGGGTATTTAAAAATAACCGTGAAATGATTGAGGCGTGAAGTGAGAGGTTAAGTGTGTCGCAGAACATTTTGACCTTGTAAACAATTATAGAAATAACCCATTATTTTTACTGGTAATGCAAAATATAGCTTTTTTACATTACTTTGTAAGGAGTTGTTCGACTCATGTAGCTCCCAATTTTTTCTGGGTATTTGTGCTATTGAGTTACCCGAAATGAATTCCATGTAGTGTGAGTAGGGTGTAAATAAGTTTCTTTTGTTTTTTTATAGACGCTTCAGTACGACCGCCGTATTAATACACTAAGTTGTTTGTTTTACTTTCTTTTTCAAGCGATTGTAAGTGAAAATGCGATAAGAATATAATATTGTTATAATTTTCAATATTTATTTGATTTTTACTTAAAAACAAATTAAAAATACAGACAGGTACCCCTAACAAAGGTATTTAGGTTGTTATTTTCATTCGTTCAGAAGTGGTTAGCAACTGTTTTATTTTTATTACGTGTGTATATATAATTTCTTTATTATTTCATATGATGTGCCTTTGTTTTTTTTTATTTTTTTATATTAAAAAAAAACTTTTACAAATTTCACCTTTTACCACCACTGCTGTGTGTGTTTCATATTTCATATTCATCTCCGCAAATTGTGTCCTCATGTTATTGGCTAAATTTTAATAAACAAATTTTAGTTTTCCTTGCCGGTAGAAATATGTTTACATTATATAGTAGGGAAATAATAAAATCTGTCAATATTCTCCCTCCCTAAAACTTCTTCAAACAAAATCAAAACTTTGTTTTGTAAAGGCAGGGGTTTTCGAAACTGTCGGCCTTTTATCTATGGAGGAATTCTCCACACAGAAATTATATCGTTGTATACTCTTGTAATATCAAAACTATCAACAAAAATTCCTTGACTGTACTTGAGCGAAAAAAAATGATTATTCATAGTTGCTCCGAATAATCAAGGTCTAACTGTTTACATCGAAGTTGTTATTTCGTCGAAACCAATTATACAGACCCCTTGCAAATTCATGGTAAAAATCTCTTACGAAAATATTAATAACAAATTACATCAGAAATTGTTTCCGATAAAAATGTTAAATTTATTTATATGAAATCTTGTTTGTGGTGCACTACTTATTTAAAGACCAACTTGGTTGTTTACTTTACAGGTTTAACGCTTATTTTAATCTTTTATGGAGCAAAGTAATAAAGTAAAATATTTAAATGTAAATATGTAAATTTACAAATATTTAGCTGTTTCAAGGTCTTGTAAAATTGGAAAAATTCATTTTTACAAATATTCCAGCTGATTATTATGAACTTGCAGGTTTCGTTTTGGTCCCTTGTCCTATAAAATGTGATCGTATCAGATCAAAATTTTCTACAAATTTGTTCGCCATTAATTTTTACTATAGGTCCTAGAATACGCCAAAACTCTATGTCTTACATAAACACCAGAAATATGCCAAATTAAAAACACATTTTAGGGTTAAGGTCGTACTTCATGTTAATTTTTGGCAAAATTGTCATACAAAACATCATTTTAGAAGTATGGCGTCGAAGACGAAAATGTTCTGCGCTAAATTCCACTATAAATCACCAAAGAAATGGAATCTCGATTTGTATTACATACGAAGGATACAAGTAAAAAAGTGTCAGTCGGCTTTGCCGGCGAAACTTTCACCTCCGGACAGATCGAATGTATTTAAGGTCGCTTCTGAATTTTGTGGCCCTTTTTGGACATTTGAACTTGCTGACAAAAATGTGGACTAGGAATTAACAGCACTAAGACACAAATGTTGAACTTTTGTAGGGCAGTTAACCTTAAGGAGGACCGATATGGGCCATTTTAGAAGTTAAACTAAATTTTGATAAAATATTAGGAGATTCAAAGTTTGCTTGCAGCATTCAAGTGATATCGCCCTAGCATTTTAGTGACATTTTTTAAAAATTTGGGGAGAAGTAATGGAAGTTGTGGGCCGGTATTGCCCATGAGACTAAGTTGTGATATAATATGACGAAGACCAAACGATGGAACAAATCGGTTGAACAGGTTGAGAGTTATCGTGCTCTCCGACTGCCACATATGGTGACATAGCACTGTAGTTCCGCCCGTGGACAAAAATCGAAAATTTTATAGCGACAAATTTGATTGCGATTGAAAGAAATATTCTCTAAACACATACAATTTTTAATATCCAATATTATTTGTGCCAATTTTTAGCGGTAATATGTCAAGTTAAGTCGAAGAAGTTGAGACTTGTATGGGGTACCTTAAAGACGAAAAATAGATCCGCAAAGCATTCGTAGTTTATGAGTGATATTAAAAAAAAAAAATTGAAGAGGTAAATGTACAATTTCCAAAATGAATCTTATAGTTGATGGCATTGACAATATTCTTACGAAAAAACAAATTTAAAATTCGTTTTCTAAGTTCCTCAAAAATAAATTCTTTGTAAATGACTTTTTGTGATATTTTTAATATCATTGCTATAAATTTATGTTGAGTTTTACTAATGTTGGCACCGTAAGGGCAAGTCCATATTTTTTTAAATACAGGGGAAAGTCTCTAGTTTACGATAAAAATCCAGCTGCCACCATCTGCCACCCTGTAAGTTATTCCCCTTATACCACGCCTGTAAAATCGCCAAAATTCTGAAAATCGGGCGGTACGTTTATATAGGAGCTAAACCGAAATGTGGACCTATATTGAACATTTTTTGCAAGGAGGTATAGTGTTCGCTCAGCACTTAAAATGCAAAATTACAGCCAAATCGGTTTCAAAATTTGGGTAAAATTTTCAAAATACCGAATATCGGGAGGTACGTTTATATGGGAGCTATACCTAAACTTGGACCTATATTGAAACATTTTTTGCACGGACGTATGATCTTCCCTCCAAAGTCAAAATACAAAATTACAGCCATCTCGGTTAGAAAATTTTGCTAAAATCGTCAAAATACCGAATATAGGGAGGTACGTTTATATGGGAGCTATACCTAAACGTGGACCTACATTGAACAATTCTTGCAAGGTGGTATGTTGTTCCCTTTGAACACAAAATGCAAAATTACAGCCAAATCGACTGGAAAATTTGGTTAAAATCGTCAAAATATAAAAAATCGGGGGTACCTTTATATGGGGGCTACACCCAAATGTGGACCTACATCCATTAAATTTGTTTTTCTCCCTTTTGGGCTCGATATAAAACTATGTTAACACGATTAGAACTATTTTTGGCACTCCTTTCCATACAAGTTGGACCACTGTGCATAGGGGTTTTTACACTTTTCGGGCTGTTTTCCCAAGAAATATGGATTTGCCCCTGAAAAAACTTTTACCGTCGTAATGGAGGTAGCGAATGCAAATCGCTTCAACAAAAATCAAAGTGATTCGAGAGCAGGTCTTAAAGTGAACTTATGCGAAATTTTGTGTGAGAGGTACCAGAAGGAGTAGACAAATATAGTCCATATTCGAACGTGATCTATATCTGGTAGAAATATTAGGATGTGCAAAGTATAGATTACATCGGTCACTCCCTTTAAGAGTTATCGTGAGCAACATTTTTCCGAACATTTTTGAATTTTTGTGGGGGAGGTACCTGAAGGAGTGGACCGATTTAGCCCATCTTCGAATTTAAACCATGTTTTCATAAAATATTACGAAGGCCACAATTTTCACAAATTTTCCGAACTTATGGAACTTATGTGGGAGAGGTACCGGAAGAAGTGGACCGATATAGATCATCTTCCAACTTAAGCTAAGTTTGGACAAAATATTACGAAAGCCAAAATTTGAACCGAATCGGTTCATCCGTTCGAAAGTTATTGTGCGCACCAGCCAGCCAGACAGACAGACGGACGGACATTGTTAAATCAAATCCAAATTGTCTGAAACACATTTTGTCCAAACATACTTGGGGTCTAAAACCATTATTTCGATGAGGCACATTTTGCCCGCATGAAAGTGCATATACCCTCTTTAGCCTAAAGGCTGAGGGTATAAAAAAAGATTTTTTAACCCTCCACCATAGTATGGTGGGTATATTAAGTTTGTTTTTCTGTTTGTAAGGCATTGAAATATACATTTCCGACCCTATAAAGTATAAATATTCTTGATCAGGATAAAATTCTGAGTTGATATTCCAATGCCCGTCTGTCCGTCTGTTGTAATCACTCCAGCGTCCACAATAATTGAGCTAGAGCGTTGCATTTTTGCACCAAAGTGTCTTTTCTCCTTAGGCAGGTGAAGTTCGAAGATGGGATATATAGGCTTACGTTTTGGTATAGTCCCCATATAATGGTACTACCCGATTTTCGGTATTTTGAGGGTTTTAACTACAATTCTTAACCGAACTAGCTGTAATTTAACATTTAAGGTTCTTAGGGGTCACGACACTACGACACCAAAAACTGTTAACATAGATCCATGTTTAGGTATAGCCCCCATATAACGGTACCTCCCAATTTTCAGTATTTTAAAGGTTTTAGCTACAATTTTTAATCGAACCAGCTGTAATTTGACATTTAAGGTTCTTAGGTGTCACAACACTACACCACCAAAAACTGTCAACATAAGTCCTTGTTTTGGTATTGCTCCCATACAACAGTAAATAAATAAATCTGAAAATATACTGAAATGTTTTGATTTACATCAACACAGCAAAAAATAAAGGAAATCAAAAATCACTTTTTGAAAAAGTGTCCGAATATACTCAGAAATCCCCATATATACAAATCTGTAGTGGGATTCTGTAACTCATTTTTGCGGTTACCGACAAAAATCGGTAAAATTAAATCGCAAAATTATGACTAAAAACATAAAGAAAAGTTGGCATCACCGTTTGTGTCGGTAGAGGCCAGCGACTACTTTTTATTCATCGTTAACTTACCGAAAATTTTCGTTAATTATCGAAATTATAAGCATTTTAATTTTACCGACAATTATCGATAACAGCAAAAATGAGTTACAGAATCCCACTACTGGAGAGATGCGCCAAAGATTTTATTTATCCAAATTGTTATATCAATTGGACAATAATACGAATAATTTCATTGCATTTTCTGAACTTTGCAAGTAAATCTGCCAGAGTTGGGTCCTCTGGCAGATGGTCGGATCAGGGCCGAAAAAATTGTGATGATCTTGTCATGAATAGAAAAGATATGGAAAAAGAGCATTCCAAAGTTTGTCAATTAAAATTATTTATTCTCACCAAATAAAATAAATTAATATTTATGACAGAGGGTGGCTACTTCATTGTAAACTAAGCTCATTAAACTGGATGACATTCGAATATTACACGATAACGACAACAAGTAACATTTCTTGATACGGTATGTCACAAGGGCTTGATCGCCATGAAATAAGTAGGTCAGAATATTCGCATATTTTATATTAGAATTATAAAGACATAAATCTGTACAAGGCATATGAGTGAAGTCTAGAAATGTACAATAAATTTATTAATTTATTTTATATTTTTAATTGATCTTGATTTATGGAACCCTAATATGTATTTAAACAGAAATTCCATACGTCATCTTTGGGCATTATTATTATTTTTTTTGTTTTTGTTATTTTCAACAAGTTGTTGAGATAATTTAAATCACTATCGCTGTTGTCAAGATAAGTGATGCAAGTATTTTACAATATTGCATTTGCTGATACGATGAAAAGAAAACAACAAAAACTAAAGCAAAAAAATATTGTTTATTTTTTACAGGTCGCCTCCGTAATCCCTTCCTTCATCTACCACACACACCATGAGTAGTCCAAGTCTGGCTTTTAAAACCATCAACCCTGTATAAATTTGCAATTAGAAGACATTAAACTGTGCAACCATTAACAACACCTCCATTGAGGAAGATCAAAAAACAGGATTGTAAACTGAACTTACATCTACATACATATTACGTACCTATTACAACTTTGGACTATGGACACTTCATATGGAAATGCCTTGAATGCCAAACGTTTCGTCATAGAAGATTCGAGTAAGTAATTCAAAAATTCTTCCCATTCCTTCTTCTGTTTACTTTTTGCAATAATCTTAATTTGTATTCAAGCCATAGGGGTGTATTTCTTCTTTTGCACTCGAAAATAATTTGATTTTTAATTTTCCATGACATTTTAATTACAAACTCGGCTCCCATACAAAAATTACATACTTTGCCGGCAGGCGAGAAATAAATCCACATACAATATGATGTGATAATAACGAACAATTAACTATATAAGTTTATTTATATTGTATTATTTATTAGAATTGTCTAATAACGGCAAGTGAGAAAATCGTCACTTGATTTGCAATGCGTTTTATATGGTATGACGTGACGCTGATGCATTAAATTAATGCATATTGCATATTTTCTATTAAAATTCAATTTTCTAAAATGGAAAGTTTTTTTCTTTTAGTCTGGAAGGTTCTACATAGAAAGATGAGTATGAATATTTTATCCGTAATTAATTAAATTTCATAATTTTGTGATTTTTGAAACGAAAATTATTTTTAACTGCTTTGAGTAACACTTAGATGCAACAATGGTGCAATTGTAAGTTACTTCACCAGACATTTCAGTTTAGCACCGTAGGTTTTTTTAAATCTGTTTTTGTCCTCTGTTGTGAACAGGCTAACCAAGAGACCAACTTCGATAACAGTTTTTAAAACGATTCTCGAACAGTTCTTAAACTGAGTTGATCTTTTGGGAGGGATGTACTCGAAAGTGTCCTTCGATATAGACCTTCTAGGAACTGAATGTACATTTAAAAACATTTTACAATGCCAAAATTGGATATTCAATGCATAAAATATCTTTCTCATCAATCATTTTAGTGGGTACCGCAGTGGTTTTTAGAGCTTTTGGGCCAGGTACCACAGAGAATGGGTCGATATGACCTATCATCGAACTTTATCTAAATTTGGACAAATTATTACGAAGTGCATTGTTTAGAACAAATCGGTAGATTTCACTCCAGCCAGACATACGGACGGACGGTATAATCCCACGGCGCACAGTGGTTCAGAAATAGATTTTCCTGGCCAAAACCCCAATTTTTTGTCCTCGCAGATTGTTTATTTCCATATGGGATTCAACAGTAAACTTATTGAGACTAAGGAAACCTAAAAATTAGGTCAAGATATTGGGAGGTGTGGACGTGACCCGCTCCTTAAGACGACTATTTTTATACCCTCAGCATTTATGCTAACGAGTGTATATACACTTTCATACGGGCAAAATGTACCTCATCGAAATAATGGTTTAGACCCCAAGTATGTTTGGACGAAATGTGTTTCAGACAATTTGGAGTCGATTGAGCAATGTCCGTCCGTCTGTCTCTCTGGCTGGCTGGAGCGCACGATAACTCTCGAACGGATGAACCGAGAGTTCCAAAATTTGGCTTTCGTAATATTTTATCCAAATTTAGTTTAAGTTCGAAGATGGGTTATATCGGTCCACTCCTTCCGGTACCTCCCCCACAAAAGTTCAGAAATGTTCGGAAAATTTGTACGTACGATAACTTTTGAAGCAACTTGTATTCACTCCCCCATACGACGGTACAAGATTCATTGTTTTTTGTTAGTTAGGCAGGATTGTTATCTTTAAGAACCGTTTCAATAAATTACCGTAGCATTTACACGAAGTGAGATATTTTATCACCGCTGTAGCCGCTCGCTAAATATCGCCTGGTCGAATACTCGAAGTGAGACCAAATTTCCCAGCATTGACTACGGGATTAGCAAATAAACGTGATGAGCATCGTTGAGCCAACCAAAATGACCCCAGAGTCAGGGAGCTGACACTGGAAGTTAACATGTTGGTTGGTGAGCATACGCGGAACAAATGTCTAAATCATCTGAAGAGTAGCAACATTGGGTATTATAGGGCGAAGAGAAGGGTATTACGTCGCATTAGATCTCTTCCAGCCGAAAAGGAACCACCACAATTCGCTAAATCATCCAAAGCGTTGGCATACGGTCGAATATTTATGGTAATGCTGAAACAACAGGATGAGCCGGAAGTCGAGTATCTTACCAAAGTTCTCAACCTGTCGTTAGCCACCCACATCGTTCCAGAAGTATGGGAAATGGGCAGGGTGTTTCCGCTACTGAAGCCAGGCAAGAATGCCAGCAGATGTGAATCGTACAAACCGATTTCGCGGTTGTCGCCCCTGGCAAATACCCTTGAGGCTTTATTCCTCTCCAGCGTCAGAAATAGCATGGGTTCCGTAAGCAACGCAGCACTCGGCAGCATGTTTACGTTCTTCGCCCATGTCCAGCTATCGACGACAAGCTGATATGTAGTAGCAAGGTCCTCAAGTCCCTAGCAGGCAGCTAATGAAACCTTGTTGACGACATATCGTCGGTGTCACGCTTAAGTGTTCCATACGCCATTTTTGACTTTTTGAGATACAGGTGGTTTCTAGGGTTTTCCGGTACGCTCTTTCTGAATTTCTAGTCGGCTTTCTTCTATATGCTCTAGTTTCCGAGATATCCACGCATCGACGGGAAAGCATAAACTTTTTTCAGTTATGAAATTAATATTTTAAAAACTTACAAGTTTAAAAACACATTTCAAAAATCAGAATTTTAATTTTCGATTTAGAAGTATTTAATTTATTGAGGCAAAGATGGAACATTTTTTTGTCACTTTGTTCCATGTGATTAACAATATTTCACATTTGTGTCATAAGTGCGAATATGGAACAAACCGACAAAAATTCTTTTTTTTAAAAATCCCTATAAATTTTATATTCCAATACATATTCCTCTAAATTTTTGCAAATATGTTCTATATACTATTATTAATATTTTAAGTCAAATATATAAATATTTGCTTTAGTCAGCTCCACACAGTTGTGACGCAAAACATTAAAATTCGATTATCTCAAAACGGGCAAATGGCGTATGGAACACTTAAGCATGACACCGACGATATAACGTGATTGGACGGTCTGCTGCAAGCTATGCGAGCCAGTGTGGTCCGTGAATATATGTGTAACGGGATGAAAAAAAAAATATTCAAACCTGTCAGAATGCCGCCCTGAGAACTGCACCAGAGTGCATTCTCATGTCTTCAGTGGTTCGTCTTCATGAGGAGACAAAGAAGCTACAATTAAAGTAACACAATGGCATGCTCTCGTTGCAGTGCTTCCTCATATTTTACCGTGAGAGCCATCCTAATCACCACATGGTGGATAGGAATCCATCTCAGGAGGGATCTTCTTTATCTAGAAAGAGAGGTTCAATATTACAAGAGATAACCCCTAGATCAGCAAACCTATCAAACAGGTTTGAATATCACTCACACAGATGCAGTCGCAGATGACATAAACAACTATCGTCTGAATGCGATCCTCGGAGAGAACATGAGGTTCGGATATGGTCAATATCTGTCCACTGCTTCGGGTAACTATCACCAAAAATTTCAGAAAAGTACAGTTTAAGGCCTGATCTCGAATAGCTTTTATTCTTTTTGCAACAACTTGTATTCGCTGCCCCCAATACGACGGTACAAGTTTTTTTCAGGGGCAGGTCCATACTTCCTGAAAAATTGGTCCAAAAGTTGTTAAAACCCCTTATGGCTCCTATGCAGCGCACGATACTTTCGAACGGATCAACCGATTAGGTCAAAAATATGGACTTCGTAATATTTTGACCAAACTTAGTTAAAGTTCGAAGATGGATGTTATCGGCCCACACCTTTGGGTACCTCCCCCACAAAAGTTCAAAACTTTGTGCTAAAATGGTGTCCACTATAACTCTGGAATGCAGTGACCTATTGGTCCATGCTTTACACATTGCAATATTTCTGCGAGATATATTTTAGGTTCAAATATGGACTATATTGGTACACGACTTCGGGTACCACCCACACACAATTTCGAAAAAGTGCAGTTTAAAAGCTGCTCACAAATCGGTTTGGTTTTTGTTGTAGCAACTTGAATTTGCTGCCCTCATCACAACGGTACAAGTTTTTTCAGGGGCTAGTCCATACTTCCTGAGAAAATGGCCCGAAAGGTGTAAAAAAACACCTATGCACAGTGGTCCCGCTTGTATGGATAGGAGTGCCAAAAATAGTTCTAATCGACTTAACGAAAGGGAGAAAAACAAATTTAATGGATGTAGGTCCACATTTGGGTGTAGTCCCCATATAAAGATACCCCCCGATTTTTCATATTTTGACAATTTTAGCCAAATTTTCCAGTCGATTTTGCTGTAATTTTGCATTTGTGTTCTGAGGGAACAATATACCAGCTTGCAAGAAATATTCAATATAGGTCCACGTTTAGGTATAGCTCCCATATAAACGTACCTCCCTATATTCGGTATTTTGACGATTTTAGCCAGACTTTCTAACCGAGTTGGCTGTAATTTTATATTTTGACTTCGGAGGAAGATCATACGTCCATGCAAAAAATTTTCAATATAGGTCCAAGTTTGGGTACAGCTCCCATATAAACGTACCTCCCGATATTCGGTATTTTGGCGATTTTATCAAAATTTTCCAACCGATTTGGCTGTAATTTTGCATTTTAAGTTCATTGCAAAAAATGCTCAATATAGGTCCACGTTTCAGTATAGCTCCCATATAAACGTACCTCCCGATTTTCGGCATTTTGGCGATTTTACAGGCGTGGTATAAGGGGAATAACTTACAGGGTGGCAGATGGTGGCAGCTGGTTTTCTTTTTTTCGTAAACTAGAGACTTTCCCCTGTATTTTTAAAAAATATGGACTTGCCCTTACTGGGCCAACATTAGTAAAACTCAACATAAATTTATAGCAATGATATTAAAACCCAGCAAAAATCCTCATTACAAACCTCCTTTCCCACCCATTATTTTAACAAAAGGGCATGTCGCGCGAAATATCTGGTTATTTTGTAACCACTGAAATAAGTAGTCAGAATCTACTCAGTACGAGTATCTACTTATTTTAGTGGTTACAATCTCTTTTGTTCAGTGGTTACAAAATAACCGGATATTTCGCGCGACATGCCCTTGTTAAAATAATGGGTGGGAAAGGATGTTTGTAATGAGGATTTTGCTGGTAAATAGCACAAAAAGTAATTTACAAAGAATTTATTTTTAAAGAACTTAGAAAACGAATTTTGAATTTGTTTTTTTTTTTTTTTTTTTTATAAGTTTCATTTTGGAAATTGTACATTTACCTCTTAATTTTTGTATAATTTCACTCATAAGCTACGAATGCTTTGCGGATCTTTTTTTCGTTTTTAAGGTACCACATACAAATCTCAACTTCTTCGACTTAACTTGGCATATTACCGCTGTAAATTGGAAAAAATAATACCGGATAACAACAATTTAATGTGTTTAGAGACTATTTCAATCGCAATCAAATTTGTCGACATGAATTTTTCGATTTTTGTCCACGGGCGGAACCACAGTGCTATGGTGCAATGTGTAGTGGCTGAAGTGCACGATAACTGTCGAACGGATCAGACGATTCGGTCCAACATTTGATCTTCGTAATAGTGTGTCCAATTTTAGTTTAACTTCGAAAATGACCCATATAGGTCTTCTCCTTAGTGTACCAACCCTACAAAAGTTCAACATGTTATTTTAGTGCAGTTCGAAAATACTTTGGAGAAGCATACCGATGCTACACATTGTGGTTCTGTTTACAGCGATATTATGTTTTTCGTGGGCAAGTCCATGTTTTCTGACATACTGGTCCAAACCTTTAAGTTTTACGGTGGCCAACTGAAATGACTCCAAAATAGAGTATGTCAACCCATTCTTCAGGTACCTCCTCCGCATCAATTGCGAACTTTAATACAAATACATATATTTTTTTGTCGGAAAGTTCATACGCCCAAAAGGGACCAAAATATCTAAAACCCGCCTAATACATAATTATTGGAGAAAAGGATTTTGGTTGCATAGCCAGTATTCTATTCTATATCATCCATAGATGAAGGTTTGATCTCGCACAGGGTATATCTCTGTCCCTTTTTTCTACTTTTTTCACTTGTCTTTTTTCTGTCATATGAAAGTGTAAATACCCTCGTAAGCTTAAAGCACTGTTGGGCAGAAATGCTCGGCCTCATACACAAAAGTGTAAAAAATACATGAGTCTCTCGCAATTTGCCCACCACTGGCTTAAAGACTTAGTGGGTATTTAAATGCAGGACTAGAAAAGTAAACCATTAACATATTATTTCTGTTCCCAACTACATCACAACAATTCGCAATTTTTAATGTCATTCCGTTCTGATGTAACATTTCAAACACATTTCAAACTATCTATGACAGCTTGAAAATCACGCCATATTTGTTTTTGAGCGGAATTTACTTTCGTATGAATAACGAGTAATAGTCTTATCTTAAAAAATATATAACTTGCAATTAGGCGAATGGCTTTCACATTTGTAGTGAACTCTGGGTCAATGATACTTCTAGAGAGAGAGAGAGTTTCCTTCCCTATGTTATACATCAGCTGATGAGAAAATTTGTTTCATTTTTGCAAATGTGTGCTTCATACTTTGTGGGTGCCCGGAAAAAATATCAAAATTATTTTTGGACTTATGTTTGTCTAATAAAAAAATAATTTAAAAAATTAAGTTTCAGTGTTTTATTTAGAAATGCGCTTAAGACTAGAAAATAATTTTTCGCTTAGCCTCAATAAATATATTCTTTCTCATGATGGAATCTCTCAAATAAAACGCTTGCCGTTTAATTGTGCCACCATTTATAATGTAAATGCAAGCATTATTTATTGAGGGTAAGCGAAAAATGAGAGAAGTCTCCCTTGTCCCGTATGGGATGTTTGTGGAACAATTATATACATATATATAAGCGACAAATTATTTTCTAGTCTTAAGTGCATTTCTAAATAAAACACTGAAACTTAATTTTTTTTAAATTATTTTTTTGTTTTTAACTTTTTATAGTCAATTTAGGCGAAAATTTAGATAAAAACTTAAAAATGCCTAAAATCGTTTGGTACCGATATATAAAGGCTATACCAAAACCTGGACTAATGTCCATAGTTGTTGGTGGGGAAGTTTCTGTACCATTGGGAACTCCAAATGCCAAGTTACAGCCAATTCTGGCTAAAAATGAAGATAAAATCTTTAAAACCCTTGAAATCGGGTGGTACCACTATATGGGGGCTATACCACAACTTGGACCTATGTCAACAATTTTTGTTGGAGAAGTTTCTGTACCATTGGGGACTCCAAATGCCAAGTTACAGCCAATTCGGCCTCAAAATGAAGATTAAATCGTCATAATACATGAAATAGGGTGGTACCGCTATAAGGGGCTATACCAAAACCTGGACCTATGTTCACAATTTTTGGTGGAGAAATGTCTGTATCATTGGAAATGCCAAATTACAGAATGAAGATAAAATCCTCAAAATACCTGAAATCGGGTGGTACCACTATATGTGGGGTGTAGGAACAATTGGGCCCATATTCATGTATTGTCATCCAAATCTGAAAAGTGTGCAAAGTTTCAGTTCAATTGATCAACTGCAACTGTGTGGAAAATGAGTTACAAGAGTTGAAATGCAATTTAAATAAAACACCATTAAAAAACACTGTGTTAAAAATGAAATACCAGATTTGAACTAAACGGACCAAAGCAAGTTAAATAAAACACTGTAAAAATTAAAAAAAAAACACAAATTTTAACCTATGTAATTTCAAAAAATTTCAAAAAGTGGTAAACCGACGTGTAAAAAATTATACATATATGGGCTGAAAGAACTTTGTTCCAAGCTGTTCCCTAAAAGTTCTAGTCCATTAAAGTTGGAATTTCACTAAAATGTAGTACCTGCGGAAAAATAAAATAGCTCACTTCGTGTAAACGCTACGGCAAGTCATTGAAACGTTTCTTAAAGACAACAATCCTACCTACCGAACAAAAAAAGCAATGAACACAATATATGTTATAGTTTCCGAGAAATAGCTATTTCTTTCTCCAGAAATTTGCAAAAATTACGTATTTTCCAAAATTGCGAAATAATGGTCTTTAGGAGCGCGCTCACACCTTCCAATATTTTGACCTATTTTTTTGTTTTCTTAGTTTCAGTATATTTAATACCGAATACCATATAGAAATTGGGGTTGTGGTCAGGAGAATCGATTCCTGAACCACTCTGCTGCGAATCTTAGATCTATGCGTATGAGGCCGAAGCTAAACAGCAACGGGCCGTGTGGGTCTTCGAAGGCGAGCCAAATCAAACAAAATTTGTTCATGGAAGAAGCACTTCAAAGCACCATGACAATGAGAGCTCTCACACATCGATTCAAATCAGCGCCTTTTTGACCGGACTAAACGTGGAATTGATGGTTCATCCGCCGTACAGCCTTGACTTGGCACCTAATGTCTTCATTTGATTCCTGCAAATCCAGAAAAAAGGGCGAGGTCCACGGCTTTCGTCGCAAGAACCATGTTTTGGAGGTGTCTCAATCGGAGTGGAAAACGAACTTCAACAATTCCTTCACTCCTGCTAAAGGGCAAAAACTTCCTTTAGAAAAATAAGTCGAAAAATCATCACCCTGGCTGAGGGTTTATCAAGAAGTGAGTGCATTGAGCTTCTCCATTAAAGTCCGTAAATGAATGAAACGAACAGAAATCACATTCTGCATCAAAACAATTCGCAATTTTGAATATCATTTAGTTCTGATGAAACATTTTAAACACATTTCAAAACAATCTATGACAGCTTGAAAATCACGCCATATTTGTTTTTGAGCGGAATTTATTTTCGTATGAATAACGAATAGTCTTATCTTAAAAATATATATATATATAACTTGCAATTAATTAGGCGAATGACTTTCACATTTGTAGTGAACTCTGGGTCAATGATACTTCGAGAGCAGCCATGCACAGGCCTCTAATTTAAATTAAGTCTCACCATACACGAACATACAGTAATACTCTCTTCGTGTTCATCTCTGTTCTAGAGAGAGAGTTTCCCTATTTCAAACAACAGCTGGCATAAGCATTGAGAGAATAAGTTTCATTTCCGCAACAACATTAATTCCCAAAATTATTTGGGTCTGATGTTTGTCAACGAACTCCAACCAAACTCCCAAAAAGCGGCAATTTGTACGAGTCACGGGTTCTGGCATAAGGTTTAACATCTTTTCTTTTAAGGGTTAATGATATTAAAACCAAAAACCATTTTAGTAAAAAAAATTGAATTTTTATGGGGAAAGTACACCCAAAGGAGTGGACCGGTTTCTTAGAATTTGATCTATGTTTAAAGAAAATATTACGAGGTGATCAGTTGACCCGAACGAGAGTTATAGTGAGCACCAGCCAGACAGTCGGACGGACAGGACTAAATCCACTCAAAATGGTCTGAAACGTATTTTGTCCAAACAAACTTGGACTCTAAAACTGTTATTTGTATGAGGCGCATTTTTGATAGTATCAATGTGTATATATGTACCACTGTTGGGCAGAAATGCTCGGCCTCATACACAAAGTGTAAAAAATACATGAGTCTCTCGCAATTTGCCCACCAATGGTATATACCCTCGTTTGGCTAAAGGTAGAGGATATAAAAATCGACGGTTACGGCCCTAGTGATGCTGGGAAAAAAAATTAATAAAACTCCACGTTTATTGCCTTGACAATTGTTTTTAAATATTGTTAAAAATATGCGCAATATTGTTAAAATTTCTGCCTTATTGCAGTGGTGATCAAACCAAAAAATATTGTTAACAAATTACCTACCTATAATATATTTGACAAATTAGTACGAAACACCCACAATTATCTCAGTTGTTTATTGTCGCAAACGTAGGTACAAAGTGTTTAACAAGAAGTAATTCGGGAAATACTTGAAAAAATTTCCGGCATTTGTGACTATACAAAGGAATTGAGAGATAAATGAAATGTAATTAACTAATAAATCTGCAGAATGCCACACCTCCTAAACCGTTTCTTTTCAAAGTATTTTAAAAAATAAAAATCTATTAAAATGTCCCATAAAATGTAAACAAATCACTTAAAATTTAATAAGACTCAAATCAATCCATTTAACCCACTAATTAAAATGTGCAAGGTCGTTCATGTAACTTTCTTGAAAGTTCTAAGGCGATTGGTTGGTTGGCGGTGCTGGTTTTTTGCAATTTCCAGATGTCATGTTTGCTATCGGAAATGCGTCGGCATCGTTCAATAACCTTGAACAAGACACAAATACAAAACTTAGCTTATATGGTGACCAGACATCCGATTAGTTTTAAATGCCATGAGAAAAAAATTACCGGTCTTAAACAAACGCACAATAAGTTAACACAACAACAACGACCGCGACGGCGGTAAACAACTTTCAAAACATTAACAATTGCAAAAAAAAAAAAACGACATAATGAACGCACAAACAATTGAATGTTTACAAAATAAGTTGCACCAAATAAACAAAAACAAAAAAGAAACTGAGCAAAAAAATAGATTGATACTGTTGACGAAAAAACAGATGTATTTAAAGGGGGGGACGGACCCACAAAGAAAAATCTCGAAATACGTCATCCATGAGGGTTTTGTTTGTAAGAACATTGAGGTAACAACCACAACAAAAAAAAAAGAAAAGTAAAATGTTTTGCAATACATCTTTTGTAAATTGCAAATAAATTAGAAACACATGTTTTTTCTTCTTCAATTGGTTTTCTATTTAGTTTTTCCAATTTAAAGAAAATATTTAAATGTGTTTTCTGTTATAGGCGTAATGATCAGCAGAAGTTACGGTCGTCAGACAGCCGCCTGCCTACACATGATCAAATAGTAATTTGTCGTAATTACTGGGAGATGTACGAGTAATAACATACATTTGCAAATAAAGTTTAAGCGGGCTTTTAGTTAGGATCAAAGCAATTACGATTACATTTCCCATTGTCTAGAGATGTTCCACAAACACAAATATTAAAATAACAAAAAAAAAAAAAAACAACTTCCTTGTCATTCATTTTAAAAATGTGATGTCGCATGCTGGCTTGTGACGTAACCAATTTCAAAACATTCTCATTTAGGGGTGTGTCCACCATGTAATGCAATCAGCGCTATTCCATGTTTGCAACTATCCAAAAAGTAAACAACAAATTTTGTTTTCCTACTAAAAAAGGTGAGACACGGAAATGTACAAAGTTTACATTTTATTTATAGTTTACAAAAGTTTTGCCGACAATTAAATACCCTGTGACTGTACAAAAAACAAGAGTGGGGACCGGCAGCCGGTTCTATGCACCCGACTGACTCTTCGACCAGGGGCCGTCACCTCAACAATTGTGGGTTTAGGTGTTTGTGCTCGTGTATTACCAGATCCCTAATAGAATTTTCGTAGATGACAAAAAAAGTTTTAGTAGTTTCGAGCGTAAATTTGTAGGCTTTTGTAGGGGTAATTATATCACTGACTCAATCATGGTTATCAACGAGATTTTTTAATCATTCGGGCCATTATCGAGGGAAGCATAAAAATCAAATTATAGCGTCACAATGATAGGCCCTAAATATTGGAAAATTTCTGCGTCCATATTTCAGGAAGGGAAATAATTACTGTCTTACAAAAAATGTGTTGAACTTTTGCTGAGGTGGTACCTGGAAGAATAGACAGACATAGTTACTCTTGGAACTATATCAAATTTTGGAAGTCATTCCTTTCGATAGTTATTTTAGTTGGCCACCTTAAGTTTTTTAAGGGCTTTTGGGTCATTATATAAGGAAGCATGGAAGAGTTGCAAGAACAATGTTCGATGTCAATTTCAATACAAAAACTTTCGAATTTCAAATAAAATAATTCGAATTACAAATTGAATAATTCGAATTACAAATGGAATATTTCGAATTTTAAATGGAATAATTCGCATTACAAATATAATAATTCGAATTAAAAATGGAATGGAACTCGCAAGGACAAACTTCGATTTCAATTTCAATACAAAAACTCTCGAATGTCAAAAAAAAATCGAATTACAAATGAAAGAATTCGAACTACAAATGGAATATTTCGAATTTCAAATGGAATAATTCGAATTCCAAATGGAATAATTCGAATTTTAAATGGAATAATTAGCATTACAAATAGAATATTTCGAATTAGAAATCCCATGGCAGCGGGTTCTTTGTACCGGATTGACCCGGAACTACACAACATCATTGTTCCGGCCGGCGGCTGTCACCTCAGTGTACATATGTTTGTATTTGTTTCGTTTTTCTGTGTTCGGAGCAGCATATCCCGGAATGCTTGTTCCGAATCCTTTTGGTCCGTGCCGAGACGGAGTTAAACCCAGGACCAATATATTTGTGATCGGTTTGTCACATCCGCATCTTCACCCACATCCATTCATCGGTGATATGCAATAGATGTCAGGAGTGGGTGCATCTAAGGGGCTGCTCTGGACTTGTCCACGTGAGGGACTACGACAGGGACTATGTTGCTGCATGCTGTGTGAATACAGTCCCCAGTGAGTCGTCATCGGATTACGAAACTACCTCGACGTCTGATTATGAAACTCCCCCGCAGTCCCCTCGACAACAACCGCACATGCAGCCTTTAACACCAGTCGTTGTTGTCCCAATCCCGAAAAATGCATCCTTTTTGCAATTTTATTGCAATGGACTCCGAGGTAAGATCAAGGAAATAGTAGATTTCATGAGTCGGAGGAATATCAAGGTCGCTGCGGTGCAAGAAACCAAGCTCAACAACAACTGTAGCTTACGACGTTGCGATGGTTACAACGTGTTAAGGAAGGATCGCACCAGAAATGGAGGTGGGGATTAGCTTTCCTATTGCACCAGTCTGTCCAATACAGACCTATCTCGCTTGAGCCTGTCTTTAATGACCCGTACATGGAATGTATGGGGGTAGCAGTCAGGTGTGGAACTGCCGAGATAGAGTTGCTGAAAGTATACATCCCGCCGAGAAATAGCTGATCTCAGATTACGTGCCTAACATTAGCCCGCTTTTGGAAGGTCATAATCGTCTGGTCCTGGGGGACTTTAATGCGCATCATGATATTTGGCATTCGGCCCTCGGAAACGACCAGAGAGGTACAGCGCTGGCTGAGCAGATTGACAGCTCTACGTTTTGCACGGTCAATGAGGACGCCCCTACCAGAATTAGAGGAGAGTGTCACAGCTCGCCAGACATAACCATCGTATCACCTGGTCTGACAAATGACGTCACCTGCCAATCCGTCATTTCCCTTGGATCAGACCATCTCCCCATAATTGTCTCCATTAGCAGACCACCCGATTTCATTACCTCTGAACGCCGCACATTCGTCAATCATAAGAAAGCTGATTGGCCGGGAACTGCCCAATCCTTCTGATATTCGGGTAGCTGAAAGAACGTTCCGAGACATCATCACTGCTGCTGCCGCTCGCCATATTCCTGCTGGTCGAATACCCGAAGTAAGACCAAACTTTCCAGCAGAGGCAACGGGATTAGCAAATGAGCGTGATGAGCTTCGTCTTGCCAACCCCAATGACCCTAGAGTCAGGGAGCTGACACTGGAAGTTAAAAGGCTGGTTGGCGAGCATAAGCGTAACAAGTGGTTAAATCATCTGAAGAGTTGCAACATTGGAGCCGGTATAGGTGAATTGTGGGCAACGGTTAAGTCACTCTCGAACCCTGGAAGAAGGGAAGATAGGACCTCAGTCACGTTTGGCGACGTTACGTTGACTGACCCGAAGAGGTGCGCAATATATTTCAATCGACAGTTTGTCGAGCACCCCGAGAGTGACAGGGCGAAGAGAAGAGTATTACGTCGCATCAGATCTCTTCCTGCCGAGGAGGAACCACCACAGTTTACAATGGATGATGTTGCCAATGCTATCAGGAACGCTAAATCATCCAAAGCGTTGGGCCCTGATGGAATCTCCATGGTAATGCTGAAGCAGCTGGATGAGCCGGTAGTGGAGTATCTCACTAAAGTTCTCAACTTGTCGCTATCCAACCTCATTGTTCCCGAAGTCTGGAAAGTGGGCAGGGTGGTCCCCCTACGGAAGCCCGTAAGGATGCCAGCAAAAGTAAATCGTACAGGCCGATTTCGCTTTTGTCGCCCGTAGCAAAGACCCTTGAGGCCTTAGTCCTCCCCAGCATTAGAAATAGCTATCAAGTTGCCGATCATCAGCATGGATTCTGTAAGCAGCACAGCACGACAACAACGCTGCACGCTATTACTTACTTACTTAGCTGGCCCATTACAGATCATTTTTTCCATATGCCGAACTAAGAAAAGATCTCCATTCCTCTCTATTTGTTGCTTCGCACTCTGGAATACCGCGCCTCTTCATCTCATCATCCACTTGTTTGCGCCATCTATTCCTTGGCCTGACAATTCTGCTTGCACCGCCAAGCGGTCCGTATTTATACGCCTTTTTAGCGGGTTCATCATCGCTCATTCTTATGATATGGCCTAGCCAACGCAATCGCTGCATCTCGATACGTTTAACAATATTGATGTCGTTGTATAGCAGATACAGCTCGTGGTTCACGCGTCGTCGATATTCACCGTCAACGCAGATTGGTCCTTAGATCTTTCGAAGAATTTTTCTCTCAAACACACCAAGCACTGCTATGTCTGCTTGCGCAAGTACCCAGGCCTCGGAGCCATACATCAGCACGGGTAGTATCAGTGTTTTGTAGAGCGTTATTTTTGTTTGACGAGATGTGGCTTTGTTTTTAAACTGCGTCGTTTGTTGTGTTTACGGAGGTGCCGAGGTGGACGAAGTCTTTTACTACCTCAATATTATAGAAACCAACTTCCACAGTCGGTCCGAGCTCAATGGACGCATTGCGCGTCGACACCATCAACTTGGTCTTCTCACCGTTTACCGCCAGACCCACTTTAGCAGATTCTCCTTCGACCTTTATAAAGGTATCAGTTACTTCGTTTACTGATCGGCCCATGATGTCTATATCATCAGCATAAGCTAGTAACTTGTGACTATTGGTGTAGATCGTGTCATTTCTTTTGACATTTGCATCTCGTATTACCTTTTCCAGCAAAATTTTGAATAGGTCACACGAAAGGATGCATCTCTTGGGTCTTCTCCAGGATTTGCCGCAGGGTAAATATCTGGTCAATGGTGGACTTGCCAGGTCTAAAGCCGCATTGGTATGGTCCAATTATCTCGTTGACCATAGGCTTTAGTCGTTCGCACAATATCCCTGACACTATCTTATAGGCAATAGGGAGAAGACTTATGCCCCTATAGTTGGAGCATACAGCCTTATTTCCTTTCTTGTGGAAGGGACACAGGATGCTCAGGTTCCAATCGTCGGGTACGTGTTCTTCCTGCGAGATGGTGCTAACTAGCTGATGCATACACCCTATCAGCGCGTCGCCTCTGGTTTTAAACAGCTCGGCTGGTAAGCCATCGGCTCCTGCTGCTTTATTATTCTTCAGCCGGTTGATTGCTCTTTTTAACTCATCTTGGCCGGGCGGTATACATTCTATACCATCTTCTGGGATTGGATCTGTGGTATCATCGTCTTCGCTACTATTGGATACCAGCAGATTGGAGAAATGTTCCTTCCATATCCTGAGCACGCTATCTGTATCTGTTACCAAATTACCTTGCTGGTTTCTACAGGAGGATGTGCCTGTACCAAAGCCATCTGTTTGATGTTTCACTCTTTGGTAGAAATTTCGGACTTCATTCTGGCTCCTGTACATCTCGATTTTTTCACACTCCCGCTTTTCCATTTCTCTCTTTTTCTTGCGGAAAATACGTTTCTCTTCTCTCCTTTTCTCCCGATATCTCTCTCGTGCGCTACGCGTTGCTGCTGATTGTAAAGTAGCTCTATATGCCGCATTTTTCTCTTCGGTAGCAGCACGACACTCCTGGTCATACCATGAATTCCTTTGTCCATATTTACATTAGGCCAGCCAAGATCATCCATATACGTTAACGTGACTACATGATACGTGTACTCAGAATGAGAATAACAATCAGTCGTCGTTGAGCAGCCGACAAGTAAACATGTGCATGGATGTACGCATAATTTTAGTGGGGACACTGAACAAAACCACACACACCCGCCACATGCTTACTGGTAGCAGTTCTAACAACCACTGAATGCTGATACAAACTATCTTGTGATTCTCTTACTACTTTACTCTCTTTTTTATTTCGAGCATTAGGCAATTTTCCTTGCGGCAACTGTCAGTTTTATGGAGAGAGAGAGGTGAGGCATATGGTAACCCTTTGCCACTCAACACCCTCTCTCACCGACAAACTGACAATTGTCGCAAAGGAAAATTGTTTAATGTAAATATGGACTTAATGGAGGTCTCTGGATTTTGCGGCCGTTTGCATGGAGTGGGCAATCTTTTGCCATTGTGTTGTTATGTTATCGGGCCAAGGAGTGTTCTCATTAAGCAATTGGGCTAGTTGAGTGGAATATGCTGTGGCTATCTGTTGTGTTTGCAGCCTATCGATATCCAACTTCCGCGTTGTGTCTGTTCGTGCTTTATTTGCAACGTTTAGACGGGTACGTACCTTTCCTGCAACAAGATAGTGGTCCGAATCAATGTTTGCGCCTCGGAACAATCGTACATCCAACACGCTCGATGAATGTCTTCCATCTATCACAACATGATCAATTTGATTACTTATTCTTTGATCTGGAGACAGCCAGGTGCCCTTATGAATGTCGAGATGATCTGGTACTGCTAACTACCATGTTTTTTGCAGCTGCAAAGTCTATCAGCCTCATACCATTGTCAGATGTTTCATTGTGGAGACTGAAATTCCCAACTGTTGGGCCAAAGATATTCTCCTTTCCAATTTTGGCATTAAAATCGCCTAGAACAATTTTAATGTCATGGGCAGGGCCACTGTCATATGTTTCTTCTAAGCGCTCTTGAAATATATCTTTGGTCTGTTCGTCCTTTTCTTCAGTGGGTGCATGAGCGCAAATAAAGCTGATGTTGAAGAATTTAGCTTTTATTCGAATTGCAGCAAGTCTTGCATTCATATATGTACATAGTACTTTTTAAGTTTATGTTGAAAAACATCCAACAAAATGATCTGAAATCCGAAAATCGAATACCCTAGACTACTGCCGACCAAGAAGAGGGCACGCAAAATTCTGAATATTGGCAACTTTTGACAGTGTGTTAGTAAGGTTGTATACACGCATGCTGGAAAACTAAAACAAATCAAAACATTTACTGTCTTTTGTGTGCTCTTTCGTTGCGTTCGGGTCGTGTGTGTGAAATTCCCGAAAAACTTCGTAACTTCAACAATACCAAAGAAAGGCATTGCCCTAGACAGACGGCAGCGTCAATTTGCATTAAGATGTGCATGTAATTTTAGCCTGACAGACGACAGTTTCTGCATTTACGAAACACCTGATTGCTGTTTTGTTGTTGTTTGCTCTGTATTTTTTTGTTTTTCCTTGTGTCTCAAAGCATGAATATGATCTCTCCCTCATATGTATATGTGCTCTCTTCTACGGTATTGCCACATTGAAATACCTAAATGCCCTTTAAATTCAGTTTGATTTTGTGCATTAAGAATGTGGATAATGCACGAACTAATTTGAATTAATACCCTAGACAGACGGCAGCGTTAACTTGCATTAAGATGGGAATTTAATTTCAACCTGACAGACGACAGTTTCTGCATTTACGAAACAGCTGTTTGCTGGTAAACAACTGTTTTGTTATTGTTTGCAATGAATATGCTCTCTCTTCTACATGAATATGGGCTCTCTTTTACAGCATTGCCATATTGAAATACCTAAATTAAGTTTAAAATCCCTTTGATTTTGTGCATTAAGAATGTGCATAATGCACGAATTAATTTGAATTAAGACATGCAATGCAAATTAACGCTGCCTGTCTGTCTAGGATATTACATTGTTGCAAAATCCATTCATAACAATTGTGACAAGTCATTGAACGATAAATTATTAAAAATACACGATTTTGGCAAACAATTATAAATTTGAAAAAATCCCACAACAATAATAGATATACATACAAACTGTTAATAGGCAATTATTTCGATTAGTTTATTGTTCGTTGTTTTTAAATTGTTAAATAAACGCCAATAGCAGCGCTAGATAAGTATTACAGCATTTGTTTTTTTCTCTTATTGTGATGGATGCATAATCTTATCCAATTATCGCGTCTATTAGCAAAAGCCAATTTGTCGGATTAGCAGCACAATGTTGCCACCAAACGACTGCTGTTGAACTTCAACTTGACACTTAGTCAAGTTTGTGCAGCACAATGCCAATAGAAGACAGGTTTAAACGTTTTTTTTTTATTATTTTACAGTTTTATTAGGCATGTCAAAAATGCCACATGTTGTGACAGACAGTAGCTAGAAAAATATATGTACATATGCACGATAAAATGTGCAGATAAGATTATAACCCACAATTGCCTATAGATCAATCGTATCGTATTAAGAGGGGGATTTTTTGTTTCATTTGTTTAAACATTGTATTGCGAATGAATTAATTGTGCAGAAGGAGATCAATTAAAATTGACATTGTCGTAATTTATATGATTTCGTAAACGATCTTTAAAATCAAATGCCTTCCTTCCTTTCTTCTTAGGAATTTACTTCATGATATATTTAAATATATTTTCGATATTTGTATTTATTTAAACATTTCCATTTGTATTCTTTGCAGTAACCAAAGTGACTTCTGATGGCGAACCCCACGAAATGATGACAATGATTGCAGGACTTTCTGGAGTCCTAGCGGCAGTTGCCATTCTAACAGTCTTAATATTTCTGGTGGCCTGTAAGAAATCAAACAAGTAAGTTGGGAACTAAAGAAATAATTCTCATTCACTTTAAAATAAAATTTATACTTAATTCTAAATTTCTCTCTCTCTCTCACTCTCCTTATCTCTTTGCAGTAAACATGAATGTGATAAATGTTCCGAAACAGGTTCCACTAGCGGATCATCAGACAAAAGATCATCAACTCTAAGTGATGGCGATTTAATTATAGATGGACAAAGTAAATGTTCATCCATTGCCACGATTTATGAATGCAATGGAAAAGGAGGAGCAACGGGTGTATGCAGAGCAGGACGTTCCGTTTCCACTCCCATCATACACAATTGCGGCAACTTACAAAGTAATATCAATAAGGCTTTTGAAAGCAGTGAATTAAACTTGCAAGCAGATTTGGATAAGGCCAAGAAACCAAAACGCACCCATTGGCAAGATGAGGTGGAGAAAAGTCAACATGAGACGGCCATTGAAATTGAAAGATATTAAGGCGATAAGGAAGACAAGAAGAAGAAGCGACATGTATTGTATGCAGCAGCAGCTATTGCTGGATTAACAAAGAAGCCAAATGCAATTTTTGCATTTCGTTTGTTTTGATATTTTGAAGAAAAAAATGTAAACGAGAAGACTGAACGGAACGTAAGGCGATTGCAGGTTGACGTCTGATGATTTCGTCTTAGATAATAAGTTTGTTGTAACTAAGGGAACCACAAATCACAAAAACAAAAGTATATTTGTTAATACATATTATTATATTATTTTATTCTATTTTTTAAATATTTAACACCAGTAATTTTAGATGAAATATGTAGAATCCACACACACACTTTGTTCACCCTACTCTTTACACAAATTTGGTTGTGAGAAACTAATCATAACAGAGAAAATATTATTTATAAAGAATTAGACAAAAACAACATAAAATAAAATAAAAAATAAATATAGAAAAATATGAGAGTTTTATTATAAACTAAAAATATTGTTAAAAAAATCCACGCCTATTTCTCTGATGTTAAACGATGAAAAAATCTTGTTAAAAAAATCCACGCCTATTTCTCTGATGTTAAACGATGAAAAGATCTTGTTAAAAAAAATTCACGCCTATTTCTCAGATGGTGATCGATGAAAAAATCTTGTTAAAAAAAATCCACGCCTATTTCTCTGATGGTGATCGATGAAAAAATCTTTTTAAAAAAAATTCACGCCTATTTCTCTGATGGTGATCGATGAAAAAATCTTGTTAAAAAAATCCACGCCTATTTCTCTGATGGTGATCGATGAAAAAATCTTGTTAAAAAGATCCACGCCTATTTCTCTGATAGTGATTATGAAAAATCTTGTTAAAAAAATCCCATGATGGTGATCGATGAAAAAAAGTGATCGATTAAAAAGATCCACGCCTATTTCTCTGAAAAAATCTTGTTAAAAAGATCCACGCCTATTTCTCTGATAGTGATTATGAAAAATCTTGTTAAAAAAATCCCATGATGGTGATCGATTAAAAAGATCCACGCCTATTTCTCTGAAAAAATCTTGTTAAAAAGATCCACGCCTATTTCTCTGATAGTGATTATGAAAAATCTTGTTAAAAAAATCCCATGATGGTGATCGATTAAAAAGATCCACGCCTATTTCTCTGAAAAAATCTTGTTAAAAAGATCCACGCCTATTTCTCTGAAAAAATCTTGTTAAAAAGATCCACGCCTATTTCTCTGAAAAAATCTTGTTAAAAAGATCCACGCCTATTTCTCTGAAAAAATCTTGTTAAAAAGATCCACGCCTATTTCTCTGAAAAAATCTTGTTAAAAAGATCCACGCCTATTTCTCTGAAAAAATCTTGTTAAAAAGATCCACGCCTATTTCTCTGAAAAAATCTTGTTAAAAAGATCCACGCCTATTTCTCTGAAAAAATCTTGTTAAAAAGATCCACGCCTATTTCTCTGAAAAAATCTTGTTAAAAAGATCCACGCCTATTTCTCTGAAAAAATCTTGTTAAAAAGATCCACGCCTATTTCTCTGAAAAAATCTTGTTAAAAAGATCCACGCCTATTTCTCTGAAAAAATCTTGTTAAAAAGATCCACGCCTATTTCTCTGAAAAAATCTTGTTAAAGAGATCCACGCCTATTTCTCTGAAAAAATCTTGTTAAAAAGATCCACGCCTATTTCTCTGAAAAAATCTTGTTAAAAAGATCCACGCCTATTTCTCTGAAAAAATCTTGTTAAAAAGATCCACGCCTATTTCTCTGAAAAAATCTTGTTAAAAAGATCCACGCCTATTTCTCTGAAAAAATCTTGTTAAAAAGATCCACGCCTATTTCTCTGAAAAAATCTTGTTAAAAAGATCCACGCCTATTTCTCTGAAAAAATCTTGTTAAAAAGATCCACGCCTATTTCTCTGAAAAAATCTTGTTAAAAAGATCCACGCCTATTTCTCTGAAAAAATCTTGTTAAAAAGATCCACGCCTATTTCTCTGAAAAAATCTTGTTAAAAAGATCCACGCCTATTTCTCTGAAAAAATCTTGTTAAAAAGATCCACGCCTATTTCTCTGAAAAAATCTTGTTAAAAAGATCCACGCCTATTTCTCTGAAAAAATCTTGTTAAAAAGATCCACGCCTATTTCTCTGAAAAAATCTTGTTAAAAAGATCCACGCCTATTTCTCTGAAAAAATCTTGTTAAAAAGATCCACGCCTATTTCTCTGAAAAAATCTTGTTAAAAAGATCCACGCCTATTTCTCTGAAAAAATCTTGTTAAAAAGACCCACGCCTATTTCTCTGAAAAAATCTTGTTAAAAAGATCCACGCCTATTTCTCTGAAAAAATCTTGTTAAAAAGATCCACGCCTATTTCTCTGAAAAAATCTTGTTAAAAAGATCCACGCCTATTTCTCTGAAAAAATCTTGTTAAAAAGATCCACGCCTATTTCTCTGAAAAAATCTTGTTAAAAAGATCCACGCCTATTTCTCTGAAAAAATCTTGTTAAAAAGATCCACGCCTATTTCTCTGAAAAAATCTTGTTAAAAAGATCCACGCCTATTTCTCTGAAAAAATCTTGTTAAAAAGATCCACGCCTATTTCTCTGAAAAAATCTTGTTAAAAAGATCCACGCCTATTTCTCTGAAAAAATCTTGTTAAAAAGATCCACGCCTACTTCTGTGCCTAATGGTCGTTGAAAAAATATTTAAAAAACACGCGTTAGTAAATCTGATGATAACCTTTTGATTGAAAATCCCAAAGTAAGGGGAGCTAAAAGAGTACCTTAGGGCCTAAAAATCCCTCATTGAACGACCAAAATATCTCCACGCAGTCAAAAGTTACAGGCAATTAAATTTTAATTTGATTTCTTTTAACTTGGCAACCATGCCAATTGTACGACGCCTGCGCCATCTATTGATCGGCATTATTCAAAATCGGCATGTCAAAATTTCAAAGCTGTCTTAAATGTGTCATAACTTTTAAACTATTAAAGATATTCAAATAAATTTGGTGTCGTATTAAAGGTACAAAGTTCCTCTATAAACCTATGCCTGTTACAGACCAATGTTGAATCCTAATAAATGTGCAAAATCACTTATATTAATATGTTTAATAACTTTCACAGATATTTCTTTAAGTTTTTTAATATATTTCTATACTGCAGGGGAACATTGTAGCTTTCATATGACACCTCATTTGTGCTTTTAACGTGCTGGTTTAAAAAGTTATAGGATTTTTTAAAATGATTTTTTACAAAAATTCCTTCTATCACATAGAGTGAGTAAAATTTAAAGTATACTTTTAGGCGCTAAATTAAACAAATTATTTCAATTTATGAATAAATGAAATTAAATTGTTTTTCTGCTGTTTTAGTGAACTGTGGGTAACAATTTGAATCATCGTGCATGTAGAAATTTCAGAATTTTTAAATACCACGGTTTTGAATAATTTGAATAATTTTTTGGGGGAAAAATTTGCTAATTTTCTTTAATTTCATAATTTTTGTTTAGAGAAAATTTATGTTTTAATTTTGTATTTTAGAGAAATTTCATACTTTTCATATGATAGCAAATTTATATGAATATCTTACATAGTTTCTAAGTTATAACGAACTTTTAACTTTTGAACATGCCAATTTTAATCTAGTGAATCAATAGATGGCGCAGGCGTCGTACAATTGGCATGGTTGCCATGTTCACAAGAAATCAACATAGATTTGGATTGTCTATAACTTTTGAATGCGTGGATATAATTAAACCGTTCCAAAGGCAATTTTTGGATTTTAATTTTAAGTTTTATTTCAACACCTTACATCTCGGAAATACCTACATAGAAACCCATAAATTCCAAAAAAAACACATTTGTTTAGAGTTTGATGAGTAAACGTGCGTATATTTTAACTCTTTTTTTCTTTTTGTGTTAATATAAAATCATTAGATATATATTTCTTGTGTATCAAAAGTAGTGTAGATCATATTTCATAATATATATATTTAACTTAAATTAATAATTAGATAAAATATGTATAAAAATTGTGTGTATATAAAAAACAAACAAATGCTTTGCTTAGGGGATTCTCTTCTAACATCGGTACACTTTTAAAGTGTGTTTGATGTTATTGTTATTTTATATTTCCACGGAAATTGAATATCCGCTATGTTCCAGTTAATGAAAGTTCCACTTGATTTTCTCTGTCTCTGTTTCTTCTTCTTCTCAGTTACGACAACCACAAACCATGGCCAACAGAGCCATGCGAATATACATTCCATATTCGGCTTGACGGAAATAGGCAGCTCGGGGATCGGAATCGAAATCTTTACTGATTTCAAAAACTCTGGGTAGGGGATGCATAACTATGGTACGACGGCTAGCACGAGTCATCAGTTTGGGTGTAACAATGAATTTGCCGCAACACTACAAAGGAAAAATAAATAAAAATAAATTGATTAGTTTATTGTTGCAAACATTACGATTGTTGTGATTTTAATGGATTGCTTTGAAGTTTATTATCTAGTAGTGTAAAAATAATCTATAGATATAAGTCTGCTATTGATTCATCCGGGAGAAAAAAGAACTTTGAAATTAGAAAGCCTTAATTGAATGGATGTGACGGTATATAGTTATTGATAATCAGGGTAAATTGTTGTTGTTGTATCAGCTATTACACTTGTATTCGTTCTAATTTTTATTAATTCGGTTTTGCTTCCAACTACAATTTTGGGGGTCGTTCCTCTATCCGTTTGACTTCCAATACCAGTTCTCTGACTTGATTTCGAACTTTGACGTTCATCACTTTTATTCGCTTATCCCATCGCCTCTATTAGAAATTTATGTCTTATTTCAGTTATTCGACCAGCAGGATGATTAGAGATGGTATTTACCGGGTATTTATTTGAGTATTTACTATATTGAATGGCAAATACAACATTTTACACCCTGTTCTTGGGTTTAGGTTGTAAATTCGTTTCAAAATGGATAGTTTTACAATACTTTAAACTAGTGGGTAAATACTTGGGTAAATACCCGGGTATTTTTACCCAAGTGTTGGGTAAAAACTCATTAACTGCCGAACCACTTGACGGAGGCTGACAAAATTTGGCTCAAATCTTTCTTATGTCAACAGAACTTCTGGTACTGAACATGGGGTCTCTGGGTCCATGTTTTGATATAGCCCTTATATAAACGTACCTCCCGATTTAAGGTATTTTTTGTCTATTAGCCACATTTTACAATAATATTGGCTGTAGCTTGGCACAGTGAGTTCTCAATGTGTAGAAAATATCCTTGCAAAAATTTGTCAATATAGGTCCACGTTTTCTAATAGCCCCCATATAAGGGTACCAGGATTTCGAGTATTTACCCTGCCGAACCACTTGACGTAGGCTGACATCTGGTACTGAACACGGGGTCTCTGGGTCCATGTTTTTATATAGCCCCCATATATCCGTACCTCCCGATTTAAGGTATGTTTTACCTATTAGCCTCATTGTACAATCATATTGACTGAAATTTGGCACAGTGAGCTCTCAATATGTAGAAAATATTCTTGCAAAAATCTGTCAACATAGCTCCACTTTTTTTTTTGTAGCCTCCATATAAAGGTACCCTGATTTCGAGTATTTACCCAAATGTTGGGTAAAAACTCTTTAACTGCCGAACCATTAGACGTAGGCTGACAAAATTTGGCTCAAATCTTTCTTATATCAACAGAACTTCTGGTACTGAACATGGAGTATCTGGGTCCATGTTTTGATATAGCCCCCCTATATAAGTACCTCCCGATTTAAGGTAATTTTTACCTATTAGCCTCATTGTACAATCATGTTGGCTGAAATTTGGCATAGTGAGTTCTCAATTTGTAGAAAATATCCTTCAAAAATTTGTTGGTGAATTATCTGAATCCCAATTTGCTATTCCATGCTTAAGGAAAGTAAGACGCACAGTGATTCAGGAATCGATGTTCCTGGCCAAAACCCAAATTGTTTGTTGTTGTTGTAACAGGATTATTATTATATTTGTATGTTCGTTCTTCTGTTCAATCTGGCTCTGGTCTATCTCCAGTTCCAGGAAAGTGGCTGCTTCGATGGGATGTAAACACAGATCCATTGGAGTTAGATGAGTAGGTCTGGCTGGGCAGTTGAAAAGGTGTTTTGCGTCGTGCGGGCCCATGTCACATACTGGGCAGATGTCTTGCACGGCGCGGTCGCCCAATAAGAATTTAGGCGACTGCAATATCCCGAGCGTAGTTGAGCCAAAACTACTCTAGTTTGTCGTGGCAGCTGACGCTCCTCAGCTGCGATAGATGGGGATGTACTCCGAGAACTTTATTCACATTATATTTGCTTATGGTCTTAGCAACTGCATCCGTGTGAATACTATTCTGCTACCGTCGACCACGACATTCAATTCTCTTCCAAACTGCGCTGTCGATGTGGTGAACAGAGTGGCTGTTGATTTTGTGGCGGAAATCTGCATATTCCTCGAATGGAAAAAAGTGGTAAGATCAGTTAAATAGTTGTTCAGTCCCTCACAGATGTCATTAGGATAGGCACTTGACTTCAGGATCTTGCAATCATCCGCATACGTTACGATCTCGATGCCTTCTGGAGGGGGCGGAATACAGGAAAGGTAGAGTTTAAACAGTTCCGGAGATATCACCACACCTTGGGGAACTCCCTGTTTCACTCTACGGGATTTGGACTTCTTGTTCCTGAATTCCACGTACGACTTTCTCCCACACATATAATTGACTATCCAACGTTTCAAACTTGGCCGGAGGGTTGTCCGCTCAATTTCCTCAAACAACGTGGAGTGCCTGACTGTATCAAAGGCTTTTGATAAGTCAAGCGCCACCATCACTGTTCTATCGCACGGCCGTCTCTGGTTGAGTCCTTGACAAATAGGTGTGGTAATGGCGTGCAGCGCAGTTGTCGTGCTGTGCTGCTTACGGAATCCATGCTGATGATCGGCAACTTGATAGCAATTTCCAAATTTTTTGTCGTCACCGATTGTTAATTTCTATATGGGGTTCGATAGTAAACATATTGAAAATAAGGAAATCAAAAAATTAGGTCAAAATATTGGAAGGTGTGGACGTGCTCCTAAAGACGACCAATTTTTCGCAATTTTGGAAATTCGTAATTTCTGCAATTTTTTGGAGAAAAAAAAAGTTATTTCTCGGATTCTATATCATATATTGTGTTAATTGTTTTTTTTCCTAAGCACGTAGAAAATTTGTCTTAAGAACTGTTTCAATAAATTACGGTAGCGTTTAAACAAAGTGAAATTCTAACTTTAGTAGACAAGAACTTTTAGGAAACAGCTTCGGTTTTCATAGAATGATACCCGGGGGTGTCCTCTTTCAACCCGTATATACTTTTGTACGCTTCCTATTCCGTTGGTTTAACACTTTTTTCATGTTTTTGTAATTACATGGGTAAAAATTTTTTGAAAAAATGCTTAAAAAATTGTTTCCATTTTTTTTAATTTTTTCTATTTTTGTGTTTTGTTTATTGGTGTTTGACCTTTTTTAAATAGTTAGAACATATGAAAAACTCAAAACCACTCATATTTTGATGCAACATTTAAAAAAACTCCAATTTTTAATTCGAATGTTTTTTATGCATCGGAAAGCAGATTATGTTATCTTTCGAACAAAAAAAAATTGCTAAGTTACAGAGTTTTGACCAGGAAAAAACGATTCTGAACCACTGTGCAACTTTCAGTGGTTATGAAGTCAAGAGGTCTATTGATAGAGACGAGAATATTACCAGACGGTTATCGGCTTGCATCAGAGGCCTGATGTTAGGTGAATAACGCGGGACACAATTTTTAATTTGCGGAGTCGGAGTGTTATACACATTCAGTATTTCTATCTCGGTCGATCCATACTTGACCAATACTCCTTTCAGGACGGTACGATCTAATTCCTGAAATGTACACATTCACGGCATCAGTTGCATCTAACAGACACCTACCTGAATGAGACGCTGACAAAACGAAGCAACACCATAATCCGTGGTTACACTCTATCCCGTCACGGACCAAAATAAAAAGGTGCAGGCTTCAGGAACATACCGCTCCCAAACTAGAAACGAACTTGTAGTTGTTGGGTTGACGGTGACGGCTGATGTCTGCCCAATCCGGCACATACCTTTTTTTACTTCTGAGGGGTGACCATCACGAAATATTTGCGATGTTGATGGGCGGTGAATCGAACCCACGCATCTTAACGTGCAAGGTGGACATGCTAACCACTGTGAGATTGTGCGACTATTGCCTATATATGTATGGTCAGCCAGCACATGACCTCCCTGATAATTTCCTAAGATTGAATGCCGTAGCTCTCAATGCGCTTTAAAACCGCCTAGGTTGTCGGCTTCCAACAGTGGTCGGATGTCAGGCAAATAACGCTGTTCCCCACTTGACACGAACTACTCTATATTTCAGATATACATAGGTCTCCAGAGTCAAGTGAGATAGGTCTGTACTAAACAGACTGTTGAAATAGGGTTACAATTCCACCTCCTCCATTTCTCCTACGATCCAAGCCCAAAACATTGTATCTATCACATATCCGAGGGCAACATGTGTTGTTCAGATTTGCTTCTTGAATCGCCGTTGCCAATATCCTTCTACGGCTCACAAAAACCCCAATGAGCTACATTTTGGAATTGTCAATGAGACAATCCCAAAATGTAACTCATTAACCCTAGAAGACATGACGCACAGTGTCACGACCGTGGCCAAAAATGGTCAAAATCAAGTACTTCGGAATGCAAATTTATCGATGGCAATATAAAGTAAATATTTCAATTTGATGGAATTTTAATTATGGTATTGATTTGTCAAGTAGTTTTGTCCATGTGAAGGTTCAAATCCGATAATTGATGGAAATGTGTATTTTTGTTCTTATTTTACTTAAATTAATAAATTGTATTATGCTCCAAAATTTTAATATTTAAAGTAATTTATTGTTCTAAAATGAATTTTAAAGATTGTTTTAGATGTAATAAACATAGATTTGATTTTGTTTGGGAGTAAATAGTGATCATATGGTGTTTACAGCCACCCATGTCTGTGGTACTTAATAAATCCATTTTGTGAGCCAAATTTTAAAATTAGTGGAGTGGGGAAAAATTATATAAAAGTGTATATCGATATTATTTGCTGTTTGAGTTGTGAAAAGTGAGTAATTCAAACGTATAAGGGTTCCAGCTGCAGAGGTTTGCAGACGAACATTCTTAACAAAGTGTTTTGCGCTGTTGGCTATAGCGCGAAAACGAATGAACTGGTCATCATATATTTTTTGGGTTTATTAAGTACCTAATAATTAGACATCGGATTTTGCATATTTGCATATTTTTTAATAATAAAGATACGAAGATTCTGATTGGACCAAAATTCGTTTCAAAGAAATCTAAATTCAATGGCAGGGTCATATTTTGTATTTATTTTGCATATTTGCATATTTTGCATATGCACAAAATATGCAAAAAATATGCAAAATATGCAAAAAATATGCATAATATGCAAAAAATATGCAGAATATGCAAAAAAAAAGCAAAATATGCAAACAGTTTTTGGCCGAAAATCGTCATAAAATTGACAATTAAAGTTGGGAAAAATCATCAAAGTGTCCTGAATTAAAATTTTTGGATGTTTAACGTCGCTTTTTTAGCAGATCATTATGATATTGAGACCCCTTACCACAGTGTGGCTATAAACATATGGTTATATGTATATTGTAATACCATTTTTTTATTATAAACCTATTAAAAAATATAAAATTTGTTAAAATGTCAAATATTTTATTTAAAATTCAATATTTTCTTTGTCTTAATTTGTCGCATTAGTCTGGTTTTAACTCAAAGGGAAAACATCGATGTCGGATTTTTTTATGCGGCCTCCCTTAAAGTGTTTAGCTTAGTTAGATTTTAAGATTGTTAAAGTTTGAGCACAATTGGAATATGTTAACACATGCCACTGGGGCCTCGTAGTTATGAAAATCTCGATTTTTTGGCTATTTGACGACTTCAGCTACCCATATCTATGAAACGGTTAAAACTATTTACCCGTGTTATGCATTAAAATAAATGCCATACTATTCTTAATATTTCTTGCCGAACAACAAAATACGTAAGTATTACTGAATTCAACATAATAAAGCCACTGTCCCGAAAACGCCTTAGGGTGAAAATGGAGCCTATTGTGAAAAACCCTTTTTTACAGTGTTTAATTTAACTTGCTTTGGTGTCTGTTTAGTTCAAATGTAGTAACATATTTTCCACACAGTTGTAGTTGACCAATCGAACTAAAACTTTGCACACTTTTCAGACTTGGATGACAATACATGAATATGAAACCAAAACCAATATGGGTCCATTTTTTCTTAGAGCCCCCATATAGCGGTACCACCCGATTTAAAGTATTTTAAGGATTCTGTTTAAATTTTTAGGCCGGATTGGCTATAACTTAGCATTTGGGGTTCCCAATGATACAGAAACTTCCTCACAAAAAATGTTGGACTCAGGTTAAGGTTTTGGTATAACCCCTATATAACGGTACAACACGATTTCAGGTATTTTAAAGTTTTTATCTACATTGGCTATAATTTTGTTATGAGGTTCCCAGTGGTAAAAAAAATAAATGCTGAAAAGTTAAAAATAACAAATAGTTAAAAAATAAGTTATAGTGTTTTATTTACAAATGCACTTAAAACTAGAAAATAATTTTTAATGATTAAATCCCTCAAATAAAACGTTTGCATTTGAATTAAAAATTGTGGCAATATTAAACAGCAAGCGTTTTATTTGAGAGAATCCATCATTAAAAATTATGTTATAGTTTTAAGTGCTTTTATAAATAAAACATTGTAACTTAATTTTTTTGAATTATTTTTTTATTTCTTCACATATTATCAATTTTTGGGAATGAAAACAAATGTCTTTTACATTTTGTTCATATTTAAATTTATTTAAGGGACTGACATAATGTTATTTTGGAGACATCTGGGTAAAGATGACTACTTGGTGATGAACTCGAATCCTTGTTCTGTTACGTCGTTCACAACTTTCAAGTTGTTTAACATCCTTTACCCTTCCTGGAACAAGAAGTTTTGGCAGTTGGTCTTTTGTTATACCCCGGTTACACTTAGCCGGATTAACCCAGTGGGTTTGGATTTCAAATGTCAATTCCATAGCGCAAACGTCAAATAAATCCCCTCGAAGTGGGTTAACCCGGCAAAAAAACTCTAGTGTAACCGTACTATTAGTTTGGTTTTTTCCATCTTCTTCTGCTAGCTTTATTACGATTTTTATCGCATTTGGCTCTTTACGGTGGTTTGAACTATCAGATCAGGCCAACAACTTCAGGAGTAAGATACCACAGATGATTTATCATTTTGTTATTTCCTTTATCTGATATTTGTTTCGTATTTCAATAAATCTTCAATGCGGTTTAGGTATTTTTTTGGACCTAAAAAATATTTCTGAATTTCGTTTTTACTATTTGTTGTATTAAACTCAATCTATTGTCTCTAATCCTTTTCAACCTATAGTTTATGTTTACGCAATCCATCCAATATTATATCTATATAACCATTATCTTGTTCATTATACGTTTTGTAAAATCAATAACCCACACTCTCATTTATAACACTCAGTTGTTGTCGTTTGATACAAAATAAATAAACAAAATAAGAAACGTTCTGGGCGCGTTAACCCAGGCTCGAAAGATGAAAACACAGAGTGCTTCTACGACCTCTTGTTCTTTGGAAGTCAGCTGGGAAGTAGTTTTAAAACATTCTCGCCCACATCGAACTTGGATTTGTCAATCGCAGACTATTCTTATAGAAATCGCGTGAATATGTTTGATTGCTGTCCGGATGTGCTGCCAAACTTGCAGCCAAAAATCCCTCGCAACAATACTTCTTATAAGTCTGTACGCAGGTACAGAAGCTCTCGACTTAACATCTGCTCAAGCTGGTAAGACCCCATTATTCTAGGCATTCGAACACTGTTAAGTCTTGTTTCTCCCCTGAGCTACTGTCAGTTTCAGGAACGCCAGGAGTTGTTCTTTACCCCCATACCAGATGATACCAGAACAGCAACCCGTTCTTTCTGCACTGTTTTGGGAATACCTGGTAATAGTTTTCCATACTTGTTTTGGGGTATCTTCCTTGAAGTTGTTGCGAGTATTTTTCACTGTTTATTCTCCGGAATAAACGGGTAAAGCTTCTAAAGATCATATATTTGTTGGGGTCCTCTCCGATAGCTTCTACTGTAGATAAAATGATACGACTAACGTTCCTATAGGACACTTTACAGGGATCCAGCAGCAATGACAATTTCCTGGTTAGGAGCTGCACTTAATTATTTTCGGGACAGATGGTTCTTCAGATTCTACGAAGCGTTTAGCATCAAAAGAAGACCTAGACCTCATTGACAATCTATTGAAATACGAAAACATAGACAGAAAAAGGAAATAAAAAAAATTATAAATTATCTGTGGTATCTTAGTACTGAACTTGTTGTTTTTGCATTGTTTGATCCGACAGTGCAAAACACCGTTAAGAGTCAAATGGCGACAAAAATCTTAACAAAGCGAAGATGGAAACTTCTCCGGTAATATTCGACCCAAACTTATAAAAGAACAACTGGTCGAAATTCATAAAAAAGTCACAATAACTCCGAGTCGAGCACACCTCAGATTACAACCAATATATTACAAAGGACGAACAACTAAAACAATGCGTTCTCCAAGTTGTCGGCTATACCCAGATAGGCTCCATTTTCGCCCTAAGGCGTACGTAGTCACGTTAATCGGGACACTGGCTTTCTAACTCGAATTCAGTAATACTTACGCATTTTGATTTTGAATATAAAATAAACAGAATGGTCTTTAATATAATGCATAATACGGGCAAATAGCTTTAACCGTTCCACAGATATGGGTCGCCGAGAGAGACAAGATTTTCATAACTTCGAGGCTCCAGTAGCACGTGTTAACTTATTCCAATGGTGCTCAATTGGCAATCTTAATCTTAAATCTATCTAAAATATAATCTAAGTAAACAGTTTAGGCCGCACCACCGCCTAAAAAAATCCGACATTGATTCCTTCCCTTTGAGTTAAAACCAGCCTAAAGCTACAAATTAAGACAAAGAAAATATTGAATGTACATAAAATGATTGATATTTTATCAAATTTTATATTTTTGCATAGTTTAACAATAAAAAATAGTAGTACAATACCATATATCCTATACCACACCGTCGTAAGAGGTATCAATAACATAATAATCTTCTAAAAAATAGACGTTAAATGGCCAACAGTCTTAATTTAGGACACTTTAATGTTTTTTTATGATTTTTTCCAACTTTAATTGTAAATTTTACGACTTTTATGACGATTTTCGCCCAAAAACTGTTTGCATATTTTGCATATTTTTTGCATATTCTGCATATTTTTTGCATATTTTGCATATTTTTTGCATATTTTGCATATTTTTTGCATATTTTTTGGCATATTTTTTGCATATATTTTGCATATTTTTGATATGACCCCAAATATCGAAAAATAGACCCTTAAAACGCCTAGATCCAAAATTTGAGTCCAATCGGATGAGAAATAAAAAACATGCAAAAATCCGATGTCTACTAATAATCTTGCTTTAAGACGAGAGACTTTTAAAAATATATTTTTTTTTAAGTGGTGAACAGCGAAAATCAAAATTCGATTTTTTTACAAAAAATGGACCGTTTTTGACCATTAATCAGTAAAAACATATTTTTAAATTTCTCATATATAAAGACAAGAGAGTTGGTGTATTCAATATGCTCACAAAAATATGAAGACGAAAGACCAAATTTCAATTATTTCGGGTGGATATTGAGGTCACAACGGTATCATACCCCCAACGAAGACTAATAATACTAAATTTCAGGAATTTCGGTGTAGTAATGAGGCTAAAATCTTGAAAATACCGATAATCGGGAGGTACCGTTCTATGGGGGCTATATCAAAACGTGGACCTACGCCCACAATTCTCTGTTCGAATGTTTTATACCTCTGCCGAAGACTAACCACCAAATTTGAACACTTTCGGTTGGTCATTGTATCTTAAACTTTCAAAATACCGAAAATCGGGAGGTACGGTTCCATGGGAGCTATATCAAAACGTGGACCGATCGTCCCAATTTTTTGTCCTGTAGATGGTTAGTCAATAATATGTACGTGTACCAAAATTGATGCACCTACGATAACTCCTTCTATTTTTGGCCACATTTAATATGAACTCGCGACAGTGTGTGATGTCAGTGTCCTTCACCTCAGCATATACTTTTCGTGTTCGTCTATCTAGCAGTAATTATCCTAGGGAATTGAAACATGAAGCCAACTTCGAAGATAGGCTATATCGGCATGGAATGGACATATAACGGATAATAGGATTTTTTTCTGACAGAATTAGCTGCGATTTGACGTTTAAGGTTTTCAGTAGTTGGAACACTTCCCCAGAGAAACTTGTGGACATAGGACCACATTTAACGGTTTTATCCAAGTAAAGGTGTTGCGATTGGCCACAGTGGGGTTTGTATTGGGCACAGCACAGATGCCGGGCCACTTGCAAAATCTTCATTTTGTGATGCGCCCGGTTCTCTCATGTGTTACTCTAAAGCCACACGCTGAAACTTTCATACGAAACTTTTCCATTATTTTGGCGTTCTTAGGTCGAGTTCCCCAATACAGTAATTTCATAAAATCACTTTAGTATGGAACTCGATCTATAAACGCCATAATAATGGGAAAGTTTCGTATGAATGTTTCAGCGTGTAGCTTTTGAGTTAATGGACATCAACAAAACCAGGCAGTGTTACCATCCGCTGCGATCTCATACAGTCGGTGAGGGTTTTCATGGCTCGTTTACATCAAGTGACTCGCATAGATTTTAGCAAGAACTTCGTGCACGTCACATATTTTACCAAGGGGATAGAAGAGTCAATAGCCAAATGGCGAGTACAATAAAAGTAAATCATAAAGGATGATAGGTACTTTAAGGATGAAGAAAACGTTGAGGGTTTCAGCTGCTCTTGTGTGCCGGATCAACAATCAGGGTGAACAGTGATAGAACATTTTGCAATAAAACTAATCGAAATCGCATACTAATGACTTTTTTCAATAAAACGAGTAAAAAAACTAGACAAAAAGGAACTGTTTCTTAAAAATTAAGAATATATTTTCCAATGCCAGAATGCGATTATTATATTTTTACATAGTGGAATTTATTTCGGGTCACTATTCCTTTTATTTTTTTTTTAAATTTTCTATTATTTTATACAATTTTCATGTTTTCATTTCATTTTACGACAACACAACACAACAACTTGTTTGTTTGTAATATTTTATGTTTACCATATGTTTCACCGTTCGATAACCGTATGTATCGATAACTTTTTCAAATAATTTCGATCGTATAAAGCGGGGTACACACGATCAGTTTTGACTGTCAGTTTTGCTCAAATAATCGGTTGCTTGCCGGTGTGGCCGTTCACTTTTGTCAGTCATCAGGCAACCACAAAATATTTTGTGGTTGCTGGACGGTTGGACAGTTATCGATAATTCCGAAAAATCTACAGTCAAAACTGATCGTGTGTACCCCGCTTAAGGGAATCCAAAAATTTCGATCGTTCGTAATTTGTCTTCCAACACAACCTTAGTTATAGATAAGTCTATAACTTCTCAGTTGTTTGCGGCATTTACACGGCATACTGTACTAATTGTTTCTAGACCGTCTCATTAACATACCATACCATATTAGGACTGTATTGAAGTCCTAAACCTAATTGCCCGATAACATATCTAAGGAGAAAATATATATACTTACATTTTCATACTCCTCTTCGCTGGAGAAACGTTCCTTTTGTATGCGAGTCATATATAAAACATCTGTGGTCGGTAGAGCTTCCTCCAAACTTAGCATGGTTTTCTGGCTGATACCCTTCGAGTTCAAATAACGCACAATATGATCGGGCATACCAAGATTGTCAGGGCTGACATACTGAATTGTGACATTGTACAAAGTCAACAAGCGTGCCAAGGAATGGACAGTGCGGCCATGTTTCAAATCACCAACCATGGTAATGGTTAAACCATTCACGGTACCAATCTCTTCACGAATTGTGAAAATATCAAGCAGGGCTTGAGTGGGATGTTCACCAACACCATCACCGGCATTGATTAAGGGTTTGCGGGAATGTTGGGCAGCACGCTGTAAAAAGAACCAAACATTTGAGTAAAAATTGTTTCTAAAAAGTAAGTAAGAAAAACATCTCAACTTACCGCCACCGCCCCCGGTTCTGGATGTCTTAGGACCACAACATCTGAATATCCCGCCATTACGGCAATACTATCCTCCAAAGTTTCACCCTTTTTCACCGATGAACTTGTTTGATCCATATAAATGACACGACCACCCAATCGCTGCATGGCAGCAGCAAAACTACATGAGGTTCGAGTACTAACCTCGTAGAATACCGATGCCATAATTTTACCCTTTAACAAGTCGTCAACAGGACGATCTTTGACCACACGACTCTTAAGCATTTGAGCCAAATTGAAAATATCATTCAATTGTTCCTTGCTAAACATATCCACAGAGAGAACATGACGCCCAAGGAGGGTGGGAGCCACAGGTGAAATGGGAGCACTCACCGATGAATTTCGTTGTATCAACTCCTTGAGGGTGGCATTACTGGCCGAGTCACAACGTACACGAGGCAAAGGTGAAATGGGACGCAGGAAGTTTGGATCTCCCGAGAAGTGCACTTTCGATGGAGTTTCGGATAATAACTTAGAGAATGCTTCATTTGTCTGGGAATCGGATACAAATTCAGCACTACGATCCAAAATTTTAATGCTATCCAAATTATCAATGGATGTTTTGATTTCCAATGGATCCATGGGTTTGAGATTGTATTGGCTGCGTACATTTTGTCCGAAACCAGGTTGAACCAGAACCTCACCATCAATGAAAGCCACTTCGCCACGCAAAACCACACGATGTACTTTACCCTTGACTTTCATACCCTGGAATGGTGTCCACTTGGCCTTGGAATGCATGCAATCTTTTGAAATAGTCCATTCCTCATCCAAATCCACCTCAACATAGGTATTCGGTTGTTCTGGTAAACTGAAAATTCTCTTGGGATTGCGATAGAATTTATTTCTTATATCATCCAGTGTCAAACGACCCTCTTCCACTGCCTGCAAGAGGAGTGGTAAAATAGTTTCCAAACCAGGGAAACCAGGTGGTGGTGTCTCCGAATTCTTTTCCTCCCATGTGTGAGGAGCATGATCTGTGGCAAAGACATCGATATATTCCAAATTATCCCATAAGGCTTTTTGGTCTTCTGGAGAACACAGGACGGGTCTGACTTCAGCACGTCCCGAGCCTATATTGGGTATATCCTTGGTGGACAAGAACAGGTGATGGGGGCATACTTCGCATGTCACTCTCATGCCTTTTTCCTTGGCGGCTCGCACAATCATAATTTCCTCCTTGCGGGCCAAATGACAAATATGCACCGATCGATCCATCAAATGGGCCATCAAGATAACAGCAGCCATTGTTTGTTTTTCTGCATGGCACACAATTGGCGCCCTCTTTGGCCAGTTTTGCATATGTTTCTCCCAAATGGTCATATCGGTCATTTTCAATGTACTAAAGGTATCATTAAGGTACATTTTCAAGCCAGCCGCTTGGGCAGCCAATTCATTGACATGTTGCCAATTGTTGTCCGAAGCTCCTACATACAGGGCATAATCACAACGAGCTCCAGCCTTTGCCAGTTCTTGGAATAGAGTAAAGGTGTTGCGATCCACCACTGAGGGGTTTGTATTGGGCATGGCACAAACCATAGTAACACCTCCAGCCAAAGCAGCTGCCGTACCACTTGCAAAATCTTCTTTGTGTGTTGCACCTGGTTCCCGCAAATGTGTATGGACATCAATAAAACCGGGCAGTGTTACCATACGCCGCGATGTCATACAATCGGTGTGGGTTTTCATGGCTGGTTTACGTCCCGTTACACGCATAGATTCTACCAAAAGTTTCGTGCACTTAACATCCGTTACCAAGGGAATGGAATAGTCAACAGCCAAACGGCGAGTACGATAACCATGAGTCATAAAGGATGATACTCTGAGGAGAAAGAAAAACAAGGTAGGGTAAGTAATGTTTTACTCAGGTAAATAGGTTCGTACATACCTTCTTGCGCCACCACCCCGCATGGGTAAATTGATGATCATATCGAATTGTTTTTGTGATAAGAACTCGGCCAAGTGCATCAGTTCTCCATTCAGATCGTCAGTTACATTCTTATCAAATGTCCACTGGACACACTCAACCTGTAAAGAAAATAAGAAGAAGATTAAGAAAACATTATCAGCATGGAAGATGAACAATGATTTGCTCTATTGAAAAAATATGTATGTATGTATTTGGAAAAATATATATATTTTTGGGAAAACGCCCTACATGGAAGAGATCTGACATTTCCACATAGAGAAAACCCAATAAATCTTGATTTTCAGTAATATTTTAAGGTTAAGAGATTACTTTTCCTTTTTTACATTAAAATAGACCTTCATTGAGTGTGTGGGACATTGCCGACAAATACGGATCCAGTTAATGTTTTTAATACCCTCAGCCTATAGACTAGCGAGGGTACACACACTTTGATAGATCAAAAATGTGCTTCTGCGAAATATTACTTTTAGAACCCACATATGATTGTTCGAAATCTATTTTAGACAATTTAGAGTCGAGTTAGTCATTGTTCGTCTGTTCGTTGTGTCCAAACTTTGCACCTCGTTATGTTTTTTCAAACTTAGATCAAGTTGGTGTGTTTGAGAGAAAAATTCTTCGAAAGATCTACGGACCAATCTGCGTTGCCGGTGAATATCGACGTCGCATGAACCACGAGCTGTATCTGCTATACAACGACATCAATATTGTTAAACGTATCGAGATGCAGCGATTGCGTTGGCTAGGCCATGTCAAAAGAATGAGCGATGATGAACCCACTAAAAAGGCGTATGAATACATGCCACATGGCGGTGCACGCAGAATTGGCAGGCCAAGGAATAGATGGCGCAAACAAGTGGATGTTGAGATGAAAAGGCGCGGTATTCCAGAGAGCAAAGCAACAAATAGAGAGGAATGGAGATCTCTTCTTAGTTCGGCCTATAGAACAAATGTTCTGTAATGGGCCAGCTAAGTAAGTAGATCAAGTTGGAAGATGGACACATCGGTCCACTATTTTGGGTAGATCTCCCCCAGAATGTTTCGCTAAAACGATTTACTCTAACTTTGGGCAAAGTAATGTTTCTTCGAAACATACAACAGATTCAAATATACATATCACTTTTCCCACAGAATTTCAATTTTTTCGCAAAAGTGCAGTTTAAGGACATGTCACGGATCGTGAAATTGAATTCTACGCATATGTTGCTCTCGTGGTCCCTATTACGATTATATATTCACCAAAGGTCGGTATTTGTGAAATGCAACGGATTTTACAAGGTCTACAGTCTTCGGAGTTCTGATTGATATAACTTACTGTACGTGGATCTTACAAGGACTGGAGGTGGTGGCCTTGCAATCCTATTGCACCAGTATGTCCAGTACAGACCTATCTCGCTTGAGCTTGAGCTTGACTCTAGTGACCCGTACCATAGTGCATGAGAATAGCAGTCATGTGTGGAACCGCCGACGTATAACACCAATTAACAGCTGTGTCCCGTATTACACGCCTGACATCAAGTCAATGTTAGAAGGCGATAACCGGCTGGTTCCAGGAAATTTTAAGCACATCATGAGCTAAGGCATTTAATCCTAGGAAATGGCCTGAGAGGCATAGCCCTGGCTGAGCAAAAAGATTGCTACACAGAGAAGAGCTCTTAGAGAAGAGTTAATTTGAATCGGGTAACACTCATTGATATTAGAAAAGTCATAGTTCACCTGGCATATTCATCGTGTTGCCTAAGTTTATACAATCTCCCTATCCTCATCGCCATCAATAGTCCACCCGACTGCATAACGCTGTACTTTTCTTAACCATTGGAAAGCCAATTGGCAAGGATTCAGAGAATTTACCAACCAACACTGCAGAGAACTGCCCAATTTCTCTAATGTTGGAGTAGCAGAGAGGAATTTCCGAGTCATTGCTGCTACAGCCGATAGTCGTAATCCCGCTGGACTACTACATCTGAAGAGCTGCAACTTTGGAACCGGTAGAAGTAAATTGTGGACAACGATAAAGGCAAATTACATAGCTTAAGACAATCCGTCATTTCAATTAGGTTGGGCCATTTTCTTACCCTCATTTCCATCAACAGACCACCCGACTTCAACGATGTACTTTTCTTAACCATGGGAAATCCAATTGGCAAACACTTAGCGAATGAGCGTGATGAGCTTTGCCGTACGAACCAGAGTTTGAGAGCTGGAATCGGAGGTCAATCAATTAGTAGGTGAGCACAAACGGACAACGGGGCTAGAGCATCTGAAGTGCTGCTACACTGGAACCAGAAGTAGTAAATTCTGGATAACGGTTAAGGTCTTATCGAACATGTTTAATGACATGTGTATAAGTTTGATACATTCCAACTCAACTTCCCGAGCTCAGTCGATCACGGATGCTGATTGACGTCATCAGGCATCTCCTCTCCTAACAGGCCTCTGTCGCCACCCCATATTACAAGGTAATCTTTGTTGTTGTTTGAAAAGAAATACGATCAATAAACGGCAATCATCTTATTTAATATTAAAAACAGATACTGCTTTTGTTGTTTTATTTTATTCTTTTCACCCCCATTGCTCTTCAAACGGTAACTGAGCTATTGAAGAAACCTATGGATTTCCCCTCCCTCACCTAAACAACATGGTTGTGGCAGATTCAAAGAAGTGTGCTGGTTATTTTAGTCGACAATTTATTGAGCCGCCCGATAACGACCGAGCGAAGAGAAGTGTTTTGCGTCGTTTACACTCTCTTCCAGTCGAAGAGGAACAATCGCAGTCTACGGTTGGTGACGTTGATGATATCCAAGGCTCAAAATCATTCAAAGTCGTTGGGCATGTCGCAATGGATGAACCGGTCCTCCTCCGTTACTCCTCCGTGTACCGGAGTCAGCATAGTACCACAACAGTACTGCACGTTATTTCCAAACGTATAAGCCGATGTCTCAACCAGTGTGTTGGAGTCTAGACAATTTTGCTGGAGTCGGAGCCGAAGTCGTAAAAAAAGCTCAAATTTTTTTACGACTTCGGCTCCGACTCCAGCTCCGGGATTCTTACTACTTACTTAGCTGGCCCATTACAGAACATTTGTTCCATAGGCCGAACTAAGAAAAGATCTCCATTTCTCCCTATTTGTTGCTTCGCACTCTGGAATACCGCGCCTTTTCATCTCATCATGTACTTGTTTGCGCCATCTATTCCTTGGCCTGCCAATTCTGCGTGCACCGCCAAGCGGTCCGTATTTATACGCCTTTTTAGCGGGTTCATCATCGCTCATTCTTATGATATGGCCTAGCCAACGCAATTGCTGCATCTCGATACGTTTAACTATATTGATGTCGTTGTATAGCAGATACAGCTCGTGGTTCATGCGACGTCGATATTCACCGTCAACGCAGATTGGTCCGTAGATCTTTCAAAGAATTTTTCTCTCAAACACACCAAGCACTGCCATGTCTGCTTGCGCAAGTACCCAGGCTTCGGAGCCGTACATCAGCACGGGTAGTATCAGTGTTTTGTAGAGCGTTGTTTTTGTTTGACGAGATGTGGCTTTCTGCTTACTTAAACCAAAGTAGCATCTGTTGGCCAATACAATTCTTCTTTTTATTTCAGAACTGATGTCGTTTGTTGTGTTTACGGAGGTGCCGAGGTAGACGAAGTCTTTTACTACCTCAATATTATAGGAACCAACTTCCAAAGTCGGTCCGAGCTCAATGGACGCATTGCGCGTCGACACCATCAACTTGGTCTTCTCACCGTTTACCGCCAGACCCACTTTAGCAGATTCTCCTTCGACCTTCACAAAGGTATCAGTTACTTCTTTTACTGATCGGCCCATGATGTCTATATCATCAGCATAAGCAAGTAACATGTGACTATTGGTTTAGATTGTGCCACTTCTTTTGACGTTTGCCTCTCGTATAACCTTTTCCAGCAGGGTGTTGAAGAGATCACACGAAAGGCTGTCTCCTTGTCTGAAACCTCTTTTGGTACCAAACTTTTCGGAGAGGTTCTTTCCTATTTTAACTGAGGACCTCGTGTCAGTTAAAGTCATTCTACAAAGCCGGATGAGCTTTGAGGGGATACCATGGTAGAATCATTACAAGGTAGGGCATAGCAAACAGCTGATTACAATTTTTTTCTATTGGTTTGCTTATTCTTTCAAATCAGTATACACAAATTGTGTATGTATTTGTATGGTTTTGAAAAATATGACAAAATATTTTATAGATATTAAAATTCAGTCGAAATGAAAATTGTTATTACAACATTTATTATTTATATTTATTACAACAATGTGATGAAACAAACTTTTGAACATATGCAGAAGCTGACTCTGTAAAGAAAACTTAGCCTCCCATTCATTCTTCGCATTTTTCTTTAATGATCCAAAATATCAAATAAACAGTACAACCTGTTGCATATTCAGTTATGCTACTTCTGACAGAATAAGCAAATGCATTCAGGCCTTGTTTTTCACAATTTGTTCGAACCTGACCTACCTTCCAAATTATTGTACCATGGGGGATACCAAATTCGGACATGGCTTGCAATACCTTTGAACGCAGCGGGCTGTCGAAGGCTGCTTTATAATCGACAAAAAGGTGGTAGGTGTCGATCTGCATCTCTTGGGTCTTCTCCAGGATTTGCCGCAGGGTAAATATCTGGTCAATGGTGGACTTGCCAGGTCTAAAGCCGCATTGGTATGGTCCAATTATCTCGTTGACCATAGGCTTTAGTCGTTCGCACAATATCCCTGACACGATCTTGTAGGCAATAGGGAGTAGACTTATGCCCCTATAGTTAGAGCATACAGTCTTATCTCCCTTCTTGTGGACGGGGCGCAGTATACTCAGGTTCCAATCGTCGGGTACTCGTTCTTCCTGCCAGATGGTGCTAACTAGCTGATGAATACACCTTATCAGCGTGTCGCCTCCGGTTTTGAACAGCTCGGCTGGTAAGCCATCGGCTCCTGCTGCCTTATTATTCTTCAGTCGAATTATTGCTGTCTTTACCTCATCTTGGCTGGGCGGTATACATTCAATACCATCTTCTGAGATTGTGACTGTGGTATGCTCACATTTTAATCTATATGTTGATTACTAAATGCCTATTGGAAAAATGTTTGCATTGATTGTTTTAATGGTTTAATTTTAATATCCCACATATTCTTTGGGAAGATCTTCTAGAAAATTTACTGGCCATCTCATAGAAGGCTTACTGGCCTTCTTCTCCTGTTTTGTATTAAAAGTCATTAATATTTCCTGTGAAAGGACCTGTTGAACTTCTAAGAAAGACCTTGTGGTACTTTAAGAGAAATCGTATTGAAGACCAACTAGAATTTTATAGAAGTGATATTGATCCTACTAGACTTCTTACTGAATTTGTGTGAGAAATGTTAGAGCCTTCTTTAAGATGATCTATCTGTCATTTTTATAAACACATCCTATTCGTATGCTATGAGCAAATTTTGGTATTTTGAAGGACTTTTAAAGAATCAATCGTCTTTTATGAGGAAGTCTGTTTTTTTTATTACAAAAGAAAACCTACTTGACCTTTTGTCTCTCTATGAAAGGACCTTCTTGTATGCTATTCGAAATCCTGTTGTTCCTCGATGAGAAGGGATCAAATTAACTTTCCATTTCAGGCGCTTGGGATAAATTTGTCAATAGATTTATTGACATGGCCGAAAGAAAAAATGGTTAACGAATCGACGTTAAATTATCGGCAATACTTCTATACGAAGGTTGGATAATTAATTTCTATGCCTATATCTATTTAATCATTACAATAAGAAATTGATATAAATTGATAATTTTTGTAGTTGATTGTTTTCTTGAATTTTGAACGGTTTAGTATCTATCAATTCCAAATTGTCTGAAAGTTCATATCTACATTAGGCAATTTTCTTTGCGGCAATTGTCAGTTTGTGGTGAGAGAGGGCAAAGGGTTACTATATGCCTCATCTCTCTCGCCATCAAACTGACAATTACCGCAGGGCAAATGGCCTAATGTAGATATGGACAAAAGAATTTCGTCAAACATACTTGGGGTCTAAACCCATTATTTCCTCGTTAGCCTAATACCCGGTTACACTTAACCGGATTAACCCAGTGGGTTTGGATTTCAAATGTCAATTCCATAGCACAAACGTGAAATAAATCCTCTCGAAGTGGGTTATCTCGGCAAAAAATCTCTAGTGTAACCGTACTATAAGTCTAAGGGTAAAATTATGGATTTGGTCATAGTAGATTTACATAGGTCCACTAATCCTGTTATTGTTATCGTGTTATCGTCACAGTCATAGACTGAGGATATATAGTTATTGACAAACTCGACTGATAACTTTTAACTTGTTAAGCTATTTGCATTGAAATGTATCCGTTGAAATGTTACAGCGATTTTCCAAATAAAATATGACTCTAAATCTATGAGTAACAGACACCTTATTCATCTCACATCCAAGCAACTCAGTACTATCATAAAACACATAAATAAGTAACGAGCAGTCACACCAAATGGTGAGTTATATTTACTTTAAGGTTTACTTCAAGGTTTTGTCAACATAAAATCAGTTTTTTTCCAGTGGAGAATATTCTTTGTCAAGTTTACAATTGCAAGAAGACCACATAGAAAGAACACTGGCCCCACAAAGTGGCACAATGTCAATAAAATGACTTTCTCTGCAAAACATGGGAATGAAGAAAATAAACAATTGGCAAGTTCCAAGGTAAAAAAGAATTCCTTGCCAATATGGACAAGACAAGGGACATGTAATCAAACAGTCAGTCAATCAGCAAAACAACTCTACCATCAGATAACACATTAAATATGTTTTCAATTTTTATATAAAAAAGAAGAAATGGGAAATAAAAAAACTGTTTAAAAAATTATTGATAAGAAATTTTTATATAAAACAAAGGGGGTGTGGGGATGTTAAAAGAAATGGTAGGAGGCCTCCTGTCTCCGATCAAGTAAATATAAAAACGGTACTTTATGAAAGGGGGAATAACGAAAGAGAGCTACACACAAATATTCTTTGATAGCCAAGATATGAGTGTGATAGCAATCGCAGCAGTTCCCATACATTTTCACTTCTAGCTGAGGTTTAGTTTTTAATTGGCCGTTAAACGTTGTGCGTGTGCAAAGAAAAAAGAGAAAATCAAATTTTTATAATAATGGGTCGTTCTAGTTCAAAATTTTTACCAAAACCAAATAACCCGCTGCAGGAGTTACAATATAAAGAATCGCAAAGAGAACGTTCCCGTAAACAACAGGAAAAACAACGTAAACAAATTGCCCGTCTACAAAAGAAACAAGCAAAACGTCAACGTAAAGCATTGAAAAAGAACAAACGTAACAGCAGTAGTGCCGGCGGTTCATCGGGTCGTAAACGTCTTTCTAGGGAGGATTCGGAATCATTTGCCCAACCTAAAATAAGATTACGCGGAAGTGATGAATTGTCACCAGCAACGGGAGCAACGGATGTTCGTGTGCGTTATAATTTTCGCCGTGACGAATTTAATCGACAATTAGAGGCCAAGATACAAAAAGAGTTAAACGAGAATTTATGTGGATTTATTTTGAATCAGTGTGTCCTCACTATGCAATTTTTTAAGAATTATGAAAGGTGAGCGGTAACGGTAAAACAGGAATCAAAGCAAAGTGGCGGTGGACCTAAATGCACTCTGAACAGACCGCAAATTTTAAAAATAAATAGTATTTTTGTAGATGACAAAAGAAGTTTTGCAAGTTTCCAGCGTAAATTTTTAAGCTCTTGTGGCGAAGGTTTAGTAAACAATGGACCTATTATGGTCACCGTAGGATTTTTTGAGCTTTTTGGACCATTATGTCAGGATGTATGGACTTGACCTGACTGTATCGTCACTTAACCTGCTGCAAAATAAAAATCAAACCGATTCGAAATATGTCTTTAAACTGCACTTTCGCAAAATTTTAGTTATTTATTTCCACATTTATTCTTGAGCTAGAGTAGTCATAAAATTGGGGAAGAGAGAATGAAAATCAATGAACTAAACATTTTATATAGATGCAGAAGGAAGATGGTTGTGTTTCCTTTTTAATACCACACACATTTCTTGTCCATTAGTTGAGAATCGCGTAAAAAAATCAGAAACAACAAGTAGAAAAGTATCAGTCGGCTTGGCCGACAGAGATATACCCTCAGCCTGTGAGTGAACTTATCCGGAATTTTGTTTGGGAGGTACTGGATGAAGTAGACAAATATAGTCCATATTTGAACCTGATCTATATCTGGTAGATATATTAAGATGTGTAAAGTTTGGACCAATTCGGCCACTCCCTTCAAAAGTTACAGTAAGAACAATTTTTTCAAACATTTTTGAAATTTTGTGGGGGAGGTACCTGAAGGAGTGGACCAATATGGCTTATCTTCGAACTTAAACTATGTTTGGACAATATATAAGGCCAAATTTTGGGCCGAATCGGCAGATCCATTCGAGAGTTATCTTGAGCTCCAGCCACCTCACACGGTGTCATAGGGTTTTTTTGCAACTTTGGGGCTATTTTCTCAGGAAGTGTGGACTTGCCCCTGATGAAACTTGTACCGTCGTATAGGGGGCAGTGAATACAAGTTGCTAAAACAAAAATGAAAGCGATTCAAGAGCAGGTCCTAAACTGAACTTTTCCGAAATTTTGTGTGGGTGGTACCCGAAGGAGTGGACCGATTGAGTCCATATTAAAACCTGATCTAAGTCTGGTACACGCTCCACGATGGGCAAAGTATGGACCAAATCGGTTACTCCCTTCAAGAGTTATCGTGCGCACAAATTTTCCGAACATTTTCGAACTTTTGTGGGGGAGGTACCGGAAGGAGTGGACCGATATAGCTCATCTTTGAACTTAAACTAAGTTTGGGCAAAATATTACGAAAGCCAAAATTTGAACCGAATCGGTTCATCCGTTCGAGAGTTATCGTGCGCTCCAGCCAGCCAGACAGACCGACAGACAGACGGACGGACATTGCTCAATCGACTCCAAATTGTCTGAAACACATTTCGTCCAAACATACTTGGGGTCTAAAACCATTATTTCGATGAGGCACATTTTGCCCGTATGAAAGTGTATATACCCTCGTTAGCATAAATGCTGAGGGTATAAAAAGTAATAAAAGCAAAGTGGTGGTGGACCTAAATGCACTCTTAACAGACCACAAATTTTAAAAATAAATAGCATTTTTGTAGATGACAAAAGAAGTTTTGCAAGTTTCCAGCGTAAACTTTTAAGCGCTTGTGGCCAAGGTTTCGTAAACAATGGCACTATTATGGAGATTTTTTGAGAAGTATGGACTTGCACTGACTGTGTCGTAGCAATTGGGGGCCGCGAGGATAACCTGCTGCAAACTAAAAATCAAACCGATTTGAGCTGTGTCCTTAAACTCCACTTTTGCTCAAATTTTTTATACCCTCAGCATTTATGCTAACGAGCGTATATTCACTTTAATACGGGCAAAATGTGCCTCATTGAAATAATGGTTTGACCGTTTCAGACAATTTGGAGTTCATTTAACCATTTTCGTCTGTCTGTCTGGCTTGCACAATAACTCTCGAACGGAGCAACCGATTCGGCCCAAAATTTAGCTTTCGTAATATTTTGTGCAAACTTAGTTTAAGTTCGAAGATGGGTTCTATCGTTCCACTCCTTCGGGTACCTCCAACACAAAATTTCGAAAATTTCCAGTTGAGGACTTTCTCTCGAATCGCTTTGATTTTTATTGTAAAGGCTTGTACTCACTGCCCCCTATACGAAGGTACAAGTTTCATCAGGGGCAAGTCCATACTTCCTGAGAAAATAGCCTGAAAGGTGCAAAAAACCCTATAACACAGTGTGTAGTGGTTGGAGCGCAAGATAACTCTCGAACGGATCTGCCGATTCGGTCCAAAATTTGGCCTTCGTAATATTTTGTCCAAACTTGGTTTAAGTTCGAAGATGGGCAATACCGGTCCACAACATCCGGTACTTCCCCCCAAACTTTGGATTTCCTAATATCCCCTCCTCCTTACCTACGGTACCTCCCCCACAAGAGTTCAACATTTGTGTCCAAGTGCAGTTTAGAAGATCCTTTGGAAATGTATACCAATGCTGTTCGTTGTGGTCCTGTTTACAGCGATATTATCTTTTCCGTTAAAAAGTCCATGCTTCCTGGCATACTGGTCCAACAGCACGGTGCTCTTGAACCAACTTTAAATGAGAGAAGCTTACGCCTGGGAAGTTTTTGCGGATTCTGAAACTACAATGTTCACAGATAAGAAAAATCAAAAAAAAAACGATGCAGCGCTTTTTAAATAAATCGCGATCAAAGTTTACATTTTTAAGGTTGTTTTTGTGTTTTCACGATTTTGCTTGGAAGCCGCAAGTCCTATCGGAATCGGATTAGAGAAAATATAGTAGATGTGTGTTACATTTATTCTTGAGGTCGAGTAGTCAACATTGGGAAGAGTTCTTAGTTGCAATAAAAAAATTAAATTAAATCATTTTAACTACCATCCACATAAAAAACTTTATTTTTGAATTTAAAAACAACGAAACTGAGCTGCATTTCCTTACAATAATAGAACAAATTTGAAAATAATATTCGAACCCGATCTATGTCTTGTAGGATTTTTTAGAGCTTTTTGACCATTCTTCCTGACATAATGGACTTGTCCACGAAAATCATTATATCGCATTATTAGACTTTCTTGGAACTTGATGTACGTTCGGAAGAAATTTGACGATTCACTTTAGCAGTTTTGTTGTGATGTGTGTTTCCTTTTTTATTTTTAAAGTAAGACCCAGCTTAATCACAGATTTGTTGTTTTCAAATTTTAAAAACAACAAGTTTTTAAAGTGGGGTTAGTTAAAATTGATTTACTTTAGGGAAAGGGCAGAGAATACTAGTTTCGTCCAACGCCACTTGGACTCATCAGTTCTCTTAGTTCTTTGCATTGAAGCAAAGAACTCTTCCCCAATTTTATGACGACTCGAGCTCAAGAATAAATGTGACCGACGAATTCGTTTAATTGTGAATTTGACGATGTTAAAAGTTTCGACGAGCTCGGGAACTTAGTTCGTAAGTAATCGTACTTGGCCCCGCAAAAATTTTATCGCGTGCTGGGCAGTTGTTTTGCACGGTGTCACCAACCCTTGATTTTAGAAATTTAGACCATCCCTAGCGTAGTTTATCCAAAAGTACTCTGGTTTGTTGTGGCAGCTGACGTTCTTCGGCTGTAATAGATGGGGGATGTACTCCGAGACCGCATTCACACCTTAGTTATTTATGACATATGTGTGAATGCTTTCGAAACCTGCATGATACGTTTGCTGATCTAGAGGTTCCCTTTTATATCGTGGATAAGATCCCATCTGACATGACTGGGTGGGTGATCCTGCCCACAATATGGTAATTAGGATGGCTCTCACGATAACATCCGATCAAATACAGCAACGTGAGCATGCAATACGTACTCTACGTTGGTGGTATAAAACTTTCCCCCAGAACTTTGTCGGTATCGGTCCATGCCTTCATATAGCCCCCATAGAACGGTACCTCCCGATTTTCGGTATTTTGAACGTTGTGGCCTCAATATTCCACCGAAATGGCTGAAATTTGGTATTTAGACTTCGTTGGGGGTACTCAAACTTCCCCTTTAAATTTGTCGGTATAGGTCCACGCCTTCATATAGCCCCCATGGAAAGGCACCTCCCGATTTTTCGTATTTTGAAGGTTGTGTCTTCAATATTCCACCAAAATGGTTGACATTTGGTATTTAGTCTTCAATGTGATATAAAACTGTTCGCCAGAAATATGTCTGTACAGGTCCATGCTTTCATATTGCCCCATTTCTGACTAAAATTCGTCGGTATAGGTCCACGTTTCGATATAGCCCCCATAGAACGGTACCTCCCGATTTTCGTAATACTGAAGATTGTGACGTCAATATCCAACCGAAATGGCTGAAATTCGTTATTTAGTCTTTCAAGAGTTATAAAATATTCCAGAAGAGTATTATCAGTATAGGTCCACGTCTTCCTATATCCCCATAGAAGCGTACTTCTTAATTTTCGTTTTTTTTTTAAGTTTTAGCCACATTCTCTTACCGAAATATAGGAAATTTGGTATTTAGTCTTCTTTGAGCCTAAAAACTTGCCTCAGAAATTTGTCGGTATAGATCGACGTTTTGAAATAGCCCCCATAGAATAGTGCATCTCATTGTTTTACCGAAATTGCTGAAATTTAGTATTATGTCTTCTTCATACACGAAAGGAAACAATTATTCCATTTTACTTCAATACAGCTTGTGGTGGAGGGTATAACAAGTTCGGCCCGGCCGAACTTAACGCCGTTCTTACTTGTTATCTTTATTGTTAGGTTTTCACGATCTGCTTGAAAACGGTAAGTTTTATCGAAATGGGGCTAGATAGAATCGTTTAGCTGTGAAAATTCTCTACATGATTGGCTTTCGTAATTTTTTCCTAGGTTGTACCATTTTCGAGATATATAAGTTCAAGTTGGGAAATTACAGTCATGACATTGTTTTATAAGGAGGCGATACAGTCAATTCATTTGAACTTATATATGTCAATAATGGTAAAACCTACGAAATTATTATAAAGGTCAATCATGTAGAGAATTTTCATAGCTACAACATTTTCTTTAGGCCCAATTCGGTAGAACTTGCAATTTCTAAGCATAATCGTGAAAACCTAAAAAAAAACCTAAAAATGTCAACTAGAATCGCGATTTAATTAAAAAGCACTCCGGCGATTTTTTTACGAACATTGTAGTTTCAGAATCCCCTAAAACTTCCCAGGTGTAAGCACCTTCCATTTAAATTTGTTTTAAGAGCACCGTGATATACAATTATCGAATGTTTTGTGGTATAAATGCTAGTTTCCAAGCTTAGCCTTCGTCCACTGACTAAAATAACATTCTAAACGTGAAACGTAGCATAATGGTTGAATGTGTGGGACTTCGGTGGATTCCTAATTTGTCAATGTACCTCTTAGGTCACAACAGCTCAACTCGAAAGAGAATGAATTCAATCATCATTGATTTTGATTTGCAATGTTCAGGAATGTTCTATTCGACAGCCTAACCATGGTCTCTTTGATAATGAATAAGAAAATACCATTATTATAATTATCGATCGTAACGTATCCATATCAAGATTTACGCATATTCAGTGATTAAGAAGAAACATCATTATTATGAAATATTAAGAATGTTCTGTGCCTGACTACTATATTTTCAAATTTGCAATAATAATAATAATAATTGTGTCTATTGATAACATTTCAATTCCTATTGACAATTAGTAGATTGTAGCTACCATTAGACAATGTTACAGACATATTCTAATTGTAAACAATTTTTTCCAAGAAATTTAACAATATAATTAATGATTTCTTCGATATTTTAAAGTATACTAGATAAACGAACCACTTAAATGAAAGAAAACAAGTCTACTATTAATAGCTCTTATTTCGAAGGATAAAGATGAAAAATCGGCGAACTATTGCTCCAGATTTACTACTATCGGATGCCCCACCGTGGTTCAATGGTAAGCACGTCCATCATGTGAAATCACAAAAACGGTGATGAATTGAAGGAAGCATTTGAGAGTTGCAGTTCTAACATTTTTTTTTAACATTTTATACCCACTGAAAAAAAGTTTGCCTTGGCTAGTTGATCAGACCTTCTTGTTTACCAGAGCTTGGAATGGAAGAGTAAATGATGAGAATCGATACTCCAGCAAACGACCAATGATTGTGTGTGGACTGTAATGATTTTTTTATGCTAGTAATTATTTCTCATAGCAAATGAGAAATAATTCAAAATAAAGAGAGAAGGGAGGTAAACCAAAAGTTAGAATTTTTTCTAATAACGTTACAAAACGTAAAGGTTTATTTGCATATGATGACAAGAAATGAGGAGAGATCCTTACCGGCCAATATGTTTTAACCAAGTGAATTCATTTAAAACATGTTGATCTTACAAATCTAAGATAAATTACTTTCGTTGAGTGGCCGGATTTTAACGAGAGTAATCAATGACAAGATATTTCATTTCAGTTACTTAATCTAGATACATTAGCATACAATTCACAATAGTTAAAGTTGGCAATTCAATTGTTAATTCATGAATTCTTTTAGTTATATTTAAAATTAGCGATTAGACATTTAATAAATGGCAAATTCTTAGAGAATTTGGCCACCCACTTCATAAGGAAATCAGAACATTTGTTATCCCCTCTGACATTAGGCTGACGAGAAAATACCGGCTTCTATTACGATAGTATGGCCGATTTTCGTGAATTTTTTGTAGAATTCGTTTTTTATCCAGAGACAATATTGCGGCCTTTAAGCGATTTCGCCTTTGTTCCCAAAATTCCTATGGAAATACGGATCGGTCAGGGGGCGGATTAACGTTAACCGATCGCCATAAATGTTCATATTTATTGTTTTTAGATCAACAGTTTGATTTCTCTTAGATCTCTATTAACCTCGATTTGTCATGTTTAGTTCCGATCAAATATGTTTTTAACCCTCAGCATTTATGCTAACGAGGGTATATACACTTTCATACGGGCAAAATGTTCCTCATCGAAATAATGGTTTTAGACCCCAAGTCTGTTTGGACGAAATGTGTTTCAGACAATTTGGAGTCGATTGAGCAATGTTCGTCCGTCAGTCTGTATGTCTGGCTGGAGCGCACGATAACTCCCGAACGGATCAACCGATTCGGTCTAAAATTTGGCTTTCGTAATATTTTGTCCAAACTTAGGTTAAGTTGGATTATATCGGTCCACTCCTTCCGGTACCTCCCCCACAAAAGTTCGAAAATGTTCGGAAAATTTGTACGTACTATAACTCTTGAAGGAAGCAACCGATTTGGTCCATAATTTGCAACTCGTGAAATGTCTACCAGACTTAGATGAGGTTCCAACATGGACTCAATCGGTCCACTCCTTCGGGTACCTCCCACACAAAATTTCGTATAAGTTCAGTTTAGGACCTGCTCTCGAATCGCTTTGATTTTTATTTTAGCATCTTGTATTTACTGCCCCCCATTCGACGGTACAAGTTTTATCCGGGGCAAGTCCATACTTCCTGAGAAAATAGCCTGAAAGTTGCACAAAACCCCTATTACACCGTGTGAGGTGGTTGGAGCGCAAGATAAGTCTCGAACGGACCTGCCGATTGGGTCCAAAATTTGGTCTTAGTAATATTTTGTCCAAACATAGTTTAAGTTCGAAGATAAGCCATATTTGTCCACTCATTCAGATACCTCCCCCGCAAAATTTCAAAAATGTTCGGAAAAATTTTTCGGGCGGTAACTTTGAAGGGAGTGGCCGAATTGGCCAATACTTTACACATCCTAATATATCTACCAGATATAGATCAGGTTCAAATATGGACTATATTTGTCCACTTCATCCAGTACCTACGAAACAAAATTTCGGATAAGTTCACTTTAAGACCTGCTATCGAATCAATTTGATTTTTGTTGAAGCAACTTGCTTTCGCTGCCTCAATTACGAAGGTAAAAGTTTTTTCAGGGGCAAATCCACACTTCTTGTGCAAACAGCCCGAAGGGTGTAAAACCCCATATGGCACCATATGCAGTGGCTTGAGATCCACTTCCATAATGGTCCATGTCGATCCATTCCTTTAAGTATTTCCTCTGCAAAACTTTTGCTCTTTAATCCTAATCAACGTTTTTGTCGTTTTATACGCCCAAAATTTTTAAAACCCTCTAAATACACACGTTTTTTGGAAAAAATTGTTTCAATATACACAGGCTGAGGGTATATCTCTGTCGGCCAAGCCGACTGATACTTTTTTACTAGCTTATTCGCCTAATTCTAATATTTTAATACTTAAATATGCAATGCATCTTTCAAATCGTAAGCTACTGTACCTTTAATGTAGGCGACATTCCGACTTGTGAAAAGCGAAACAGACATTTTAACGATAAGAATTGAGGCGAGCCTTCCCTATCAGTTGTGTATAGACTGTGTAATCTCAAGTACCAAAACAATAAGTTCCGTAAAATGAATTTAAATAGTATGTAATAAGCCTTCCGGTTTACAAAACGAATGCAATTCAGGGCAGTAGATAACGTGACGTCTACCTAAAGGTGGATTCCCGTTTGCAGCTTTTAGACATTTTGATATGGAACAATCTTCGTATTAGTTACTAGTTGTAATGTTAAGATGCGTACAAAGATATTTTTGTTGTTGTTTTTGATAACATTTCCACATTGCGTGCCAATTCTTATCGAATTGATAACACAGCAACCTAGCAACCTGTCTGACTTCCTATTCTAAGCATGTAATATTTGGAATGCATTTCCAGTTAGCTACTCTTGTCTTTGATATGATGCTGGTTGTCGTGGTGGTGATTGGTGTCAATAATGTTTTGATAACGCAATAACTTCACCACACACGCAATCAATTTGAATGAGTTCAGTGGTGAAATTGAAAAAAGAAGTGTTTTTTCTACTGCGACACACATCACACAGTGCATCAATCCACGGCAGCGGGTTCTTCGATTCTGGATTGACCCGAACCTCACAACACCCGTGTTCCGGTCAGCATTTATCACATCAGTGTACATATGTTTGTATTTCTGCCTGCTTCGGATTCTTTTGGTCCGTGCCGAGACGGAAGAAAACTGACATATATAGATATGATCCGTTTGTCACATCCTCATCCACCACATTCAAACTTCGGTGAGATGTAACAGATGCCGGAAGTTGGTGCTGCGTGAACACAGTCTCCAGTGAGTCGTCGTCATCAGAATACAAGACTCCCTTGCAGTCCTCTAACAGCAGCCGCACACACAGCATTTAACACCAGCCGAGGAAATAGTGAATTTTATGATTCGGAGGTGCAGGACTGCAATTTACAGCGTTGTGATAGTTACAACGTACTAAAAAAATCGCATCAGAAGTAGATGAGGTGGGGATTAGCCTATTGCACCAGTCTATTCAATGTAGACAGTTTGAGCCTGGCTCTAATGACCCTTACATGGAATGTATGGGGTAGAAGTCTGGTGTTGAACTGTCGAGGTAGATTTGCTTAACGGCCCAACATTAGTCCGGTTTTGGAATGTCATAATCGTCTTGTCTTGGGGACTTCAATGCTCATAATGAATTTATAGCGGGTTTATAGCGCTGGCTGAACATATTGTTAGCTCTACATTTGTACGTCAATTAGGATGTCTCCACCAGAATTAGCGGGGAGTGTTATAGTTAGGCAAATATAACCATTGGGTCACCTGTTCTGACAAATGACGTGACCTGGCAACCCGTCGTTTCTCTTGGATGAGTCCATCACCCCATTATTATCTCTATCAGCAGACCGCCCGATTTCATTGCCTCTGAGCTCCGCTCTTCCATCAATCATGGGAAAGTCAATTAGCCTAGTTTCAGAGAGTTCGCTTATCACGGCTTCAGAGATCTGTCCAACCCTTCTGATGCAGAGCAGAGATGACTTTCCGGGACATTACTGCTGCAGCCGCTAGCCGTATACCTGAGAACATATTTCCCAGCGCAGGCGACGGGATTAGCAAATGAACCAACCCCAGAGTCAGGAAGCTGACACTGAAAGTTAACAGGTTGCTCGTTGAGTATAAGCGGAACAAGTGGCTAAATAATATTTAAAGTTGCAACATTGGAGCCGGAATAAATGAATTGAGAACAGCGGTTAACTGATTCTCAAACCCTGAAAAGAAAGATGATGCGATCTAATTCGCGTTTGACGACGTTTCGATGTCATATCTTATCAAGTTATTTTAATCGACAGTTTGTCGAGCACACCTGGATGACGTCGCATTACATCTCTTCTTGCCGGGGACGAACCAACACATTTACAATTGATGATGCTGCGTATGTCATCAGTAACGCTGAATCATCCAAAGCATTGGGCCCCGATAGAATCTCCATGACAATACTAAACAGCTGAATGGACCGAGAGGTCCAGTATCTCACCAATGTTCTCAACCTGTCGCTAGCCATCCACATTGTTCCCAAAGTCTGGAAAATTGGCAGGGTGGTCCCGCTACAGAAGCCAGGCCAGTATGCCAGCAAAGGTGAATCGTACATACCAATTTTGCTTTTGTCGCCCGCGGCAAAGACCCTTTAGCCTTAGTCCTCTCCAGCGTCAGAAATAGCTATCCAGTTGCCGATCATCAGCATGAATTTCGTAAGCAGTACAGCACGACAGCAACGCTGCCTGCCACCTCTACACATATTTGTCGAGGACTCAGCCAGTAAAAGCCGTGTAATAGAACAGTGATGGCGGCGCTTGACTTATCAAAAGCCTTTGATACTGTCAAACACTCTACGCTATTTAAGGATATTGAGCAGACAACCCTCCGGTCAAGTCGAAATTTTGGATAATCAATTGTAGTATGTGTGTACGCCAGTCGTACGTGGAATTCAGGAACAAGCAGTCCAAACCCCGTAGAGTGAAACAGGTAGTTCCCCAATGTGGGGTGATATCTCCGGAACTGTTTAACCTCTAGCTCTCCTGTATTCCGACCCCTCCAGACGACATCGAGATCGTAAGGTATACGGATGATTGTACGATACTGGAGTCAGTTACCTTCCCTGGTGACATTTGTGAAAGACTGAACTCCTATTTGACTGATCATACCGCCTTTTTCCACACGAGCAATATGCAGATATCCGCCACTAAATCTACGGCCACTTTGTTCACCACATGGACGTCGCAGTTAAGAAGATAGTTGAATATCGTGGTCGATAGTAGCAGAATTGTAACCACTAACTACCGAAATACGGGGTTACATTCTACAGTTCCCGACGTCCGCGCATGCCACAGCTATCTGCGACAAGCTAAGATGTGGGAATAAGGTACTCAAGTCCCTAGCCGGCAGAACTTGGGTGCAGATAAAGAAACCATGTTGACCAAACGATAGGTCGGTCTATTGTTGTTGTGGTAACAGTGTTTTTATTATGTTTATATGTTCATTCCTCTGTTCAATCTGGCTCTGGGTCTATCTCCAGTTCCAGAAAAATGGCTGCTTCGATGGGATGTAGCCACGGATCCACTGGAGTTAGATGGGTAGGTTTGGCGGGGCAGTTAAAAAGGTGTTGTGTGTCGTGCGGGCCCATGCCGCATACTGGGCATATGTCTTGCACGAATACGAATTTAGGCGACTGCAATATCCCGAGCGTAGTTGAGCCAAAACTACTCTGGTTTGTCGTGGCAGCTGACGCTCCTCAGCTGCGATAGAGTACTTTATTCATACTATAATTGCTTAAGGCCTTGGTAACTGCGTCCGTGTGAATGCTATTCAATCCTGCTTGATATGCTTGTTGATCTAGGGGTTCTCTCCTGTATCGTTGGACCTCTCCCTCTAGAGCATGGATATCCTTCCTGATCTCCCTGAATGGGCCGGGCCTACCCACAAGATGGTGATTGGGATGGCTCACACGATAACATCCAAGCAGGTACTGCAACGAAAGCATCTCATTGTGTTGCTTTACAGGAAGAATTTTTGCCTCCTCATGTAGATGGTCCACTGAAGATTTGAGGAGGCACCCTGCCGCTGTTCTCAGGGCGGCATTCTGGCAAGTTTGAATCTTTTTCCAGTTCGTGTCACACAATCTCGGGGACCAGACTGGAGCCCATAGCTTACCACAGACCGACCTATCTCGTTATACGTGGCCAACAAGGTTTCTTTATCAGCACCCCAAGTGCTGCCGGCCAGGGACTTGAGGACCTTGTTCCTACTTTTCAACTAGTCGCAGATAGCTGTGGCGTGTGCGCACGACGTGAATGTAGTGTCGAATGTGACCCCTAAAATTTTAGGGCAGTTTGTGGTCGGAATTCTGCTACCGTCGACCACGACATTCAACTCACGTCCAAACTGCGCTGTCTATGTGGTGAACAGAGTGGTTGTAGATTTTGTGGCGGAAATCTGCATATTCCTCGAATGGAAAAAGGTGGTAAGATCGGTTAAATAGTTGTTCAGTCTCTCACAGATTTCACCAGGGAAAGTACCTGACTGCAGCATCGTACAATCATCCGTATACCTTACGATCTCGATGTCACAGTCTATAGTAAGCTATGCTGCGCCAGTGTGGTCCGCGAATATAAGTGGAAAGCGATGGCAAAATATGCACACCTGTAAGAATGCCGGCCTGAGAACTGCAACAGGGTGCCTCCCCATATCTTCAGTGGGTCATATGCATGAGAAGACAGAGATTCTTCCTGTACAGCCGTATGGTGTATAAGACCCACTAACCAGGGATGTCAGAAGCGACCTTCGTAATCTAGATAGAAAGGTCCAACGATATAATATATCTTTGACTACCCTGCGTTGTCAGGTTGAAATGTTTTTCTTATTAAGTGGTCCAAAGTGTCAAGAATCTAATCCCGTTACTACTTTATTCAAATATATGACTTGAAAAACAGGCGTTCTGCCTCAGAAAATTGCCATTGGTCCTATACTGCAATCGAAGCAGCCACATTCCTAGACTAGGATCTAGAGTCAGAGCCGGGTAAAACAGGAAACGAATCATATCATATACTGGTTTTTAGGTTTATGTTTATGATACCCACCCATACCCCACAAAACTCTAAAAATAAACTGAAACCCTTATTTTGTCGCCTACAAAAATGTTATTCCTTTCCTTTTTTAAATTAAGGATCTGTGCATAGTCCATTTCGGTCTACCACTCCTGCTATTGTACTTTTGTACAAATATAGATTCAGGGTATTTACCGACTGATCGAATTTTTACTTAGTTTTATAATAATTCCGAGATGTTTTTTTATATTCTTCCTACAGTGAACTCTCAAACATCACCGAAGATTTGTTGTCCAAAGAAAAAGAGTTAAATCAAAATTTGGAAGAACATTCAATACTGTTGACAAATCCTTTAGATGTTGCCGTAGCAAAATGGATTAAACATAAGCCAGTGTAAGTTTCCATGCAAAAATATGCCCAATCTTCCCACTAAATTATCTCCCCAATTCTCCTTTCAGTCACGGTCCGGATAAAAACAATTCCCAACTACTTCAAACGGAAACAATTTATATGGTATTTGAAAATATCGACATTGCACGTCCGAATGACGCAAATTATGACTCGATTTCACCGCTATGTAAAGTCGATATGGAAATGGATTTTCGGGAGACGACGCCATGTAAAGACGACTATGCCAAAATGTTAAGCGACATCAAATGGAAGGGATATGTGCGTCTACGATTACGAGAAGATGCCAAAAAGTCCATCAGTCATGATGACGATATTTACAGTGAAGGTAGTTCAGGTTATGGCACAACCAGTCCATATGGTAGTAAAACGGTGTTAAATGTTTTGGGTTCCAGTTCAAATAGAGATCCAGAAAATGATTACGATTACGCCTTCATTACCCACTTAAATACTCAACATCCTTTGAAGGAGTTAAAAATTACAAATGGTCGAGATCGCCAGAAGGTGGATGAGAAAGTTCTGCCAGATTCTTGTATTTCGCCATTGGGTAATTTTGTGCCAGCGCTGCACGAGGATGAGTTTAGCGATGATGAAGAGGAGAGTGAAAGTGATGATGAGGATGAAAGGGAAGATTATAGGGACTATGATACCTTACAGGCCATAAAACAATATCGCATTGAACTGGAAAAACGCAGGCGACTATTGGCCCAGAATTATCTAAATTCGCGAGAATTTATGAGATATTTTGGTGAACTGGTGCGTAAGAAATTGGCCCAACAGCTGCAAATCACGGACAATGAATTGGATATGGCCACATTTCGGGGAAGTTCAATATACACAAATCGCTATGAACTGATACCTGCCATACATGTGGCCCAAAATGTCAATGAATGGCCCAAATGTGCCTTTGAATTTCGCCTACGGGACAGACCCTTCTCCACCAATCCCCAGACGGGACAACAAATCCAATGGCCCACCCGGGCCATGATTAAACGTATCGAAACCTTCGGTTTCCATGTCATACCCTTGGGATTTGCTCCGAAAAAGAAACGCAATCCCTTTCGTGATATTGAATGGCGCATTGTTTTCCCCAAGGCGGAACGTTATTTGGAGCAGCATTTGACAAATACCCAAATTAAGGTTTTCATGATAACCAAAGCGCTGCTCAGAAGTTTCGTAGAACCCTTGGAAAAGAATAAATCCCTAATGTTTGCCTTGGATCATTTGCGCTCCCATTTATTTTGGGAATGTGAAAAAGATTACAATGCCTGGCCGGAAGAGTTTTTGGGTGAGGTGTTGCTACGTTTCCTCGATACATTTAAAAAAAGGGTGCGGGAGAAACATTTAAGCGATTATTTTATAAGGGAACGCAACCTCTTCGAAAGTATACCAGAATATTCCCTAAACACCTTGTATACCATATTGGCAGATATAACTGCAAATCCTCTGATGCATTTGATGATCTCTTTTAGAAATTTAGAATTTTTGGATGGATATTTTCCGAAATTGAATTTTAAGAAATTATTTGAAAATTTAGTGGAAAATGATATGTTAAAATTGAAATTATTAGCCAAAAATGCTCGTTCACTGATGGATTTGGCCCAGGCCGAGGCGGAGGAGGATAAATGTTTGATGGCTGATGAGGGAGCTAAAGGATTGTTGGGTATGAAACAGCATCATGTTCGTACAAATGGTAAACTGAGACGAAAGACCCAATTGCTAAGGCATAATATGGAATTGAAAAAGCAGGAAATGGTTGCGAAAAGGAGATCTGTGGAGTCAATCGATGTTGAGGTAAGTGATTTTAAGATTTTTGTTTTGCAATCATGTTAAGTTTTGTATTTAGGGTCGAAAAAATATGGTCTCTTGAAAAAATTATAATTATAATAATCGTTTCACAAAAATCCCAGAAGGGACAAGGGTGCCACCCTGGTGCAGTGGTATGCACACCCGCCTTGCACTCAGAAATTTTCAACGGTGGCAAATACCCTCAGTACTGTTGGCGACATTTCCTGAGTGTTTCAGCCATATACAACTTCTCTACAAGTGGTGTCGTAAGTCACGCAGTTCGGACAGTTGGACCCATATCATTGAGCTAATATGATTCGGGCTGCCCGCATTTATATGAGAGAAGTCTCCCTTGTCACTTGAAAAACTCTTTGCGGTCTGCTAGAAGAGTAGTGTAGGGACATTCCGTTGTTGTTCGGTATTCTGACATGCTGGAATAATTATTCTTTTGCCTACAAAATACCTCTCGGCTTAATCTAGGCGACATTTTCTGAATATTTCAGTCATGAAGAACTTATCTACCATTCGGACTCTGCTATAAAAGGTCGGTCCCGCATCATTAAGCTTATATAAGAGATACTTTTCCATATCAATGAGTGAACTGCACTGACTGACCTTCAAACATTCAAATGTTGTCATTTTTATCAACATTTGGTTTCCAAAAAATCTTCGAAGGACCTGGGTGACTTCTCCTTATCAATGTGTGCTCTGATTGGTGTCCAAATATTCAAATGTTCATCCAACGCTGGACGCCGTCATGTTCTTACAACATCCCCGAAGAACAAGGGAGACTCCTTCATATCACTGAGTGCACTGCACTGACTAGCCTCAAAACATTCAAATGTTATTCTTGTTTATCCACCGTTGGGCGCCACCGTCGTGTATTGTCCACCTAACACAGATTTGTTTGGCTCAATCCTCCATAGTTTCCTCATACTTCCCTGAAGGACAGAGTGATGTGGATGCCTATAGTACTCTGCCCTAAACGAGTGAAATCACTTGTGACATGGCCAGTCTGGGGTAGAGTCGTACGATCACCTCCTCAGGAGACCGTGAATTTCCCGAGGACAAAAAACTAACTTCGGAAAGGTTCCCCTAAAGCAAAAAAATTAAATATGGAAGCAAAAAGGGACTAAAGGTTACGATGTAGCGCCTCAAAAACCCAATATCGGCGGGGACCAGTGATCTAAATGCAAGTCACACCTCGTCGTAATCAAACGATCGTGAGCAAACATCTCTCACAGATGTGGATGTCTTGGCATCTGTGGTCGAAGGTACAGATATAAGCACACAACCTGTTTCGAGACAGGAAAGCTTTGGGAGAGAATTAACTTGACACAAACATCGGAGGCTGGGAGCAACCCTGACTCCGAATCCGATAGCAAAAGAAAAATAAACACCTCATAAAGAGGACGTCCACAAGACGGTAGAAGAAGTAAGTGAGAATATCGTAAACCTTACAAGGAAAAGTGTGTAGTGGAGTGGGGCTCAACGACGAAAGTTTAAAAAGAACCAGGTGAAACTGAAAAGAGAATAGTGGGATGCTCTAAAAGAGATCAATAATACTGCCTTCACTTCCTCGGAAGTAACGAAACACCGCTAAACCGAGTATGAAGAAAAACAGCTTCCAACCCTCAAATGATTCGAAGAAATCTAGTCAAACCCCATACGGAGGAGACTGTCCAAAGTATTCTTTGACAGAGGGCGACGAGGTGAGCTCGAAATGACCGGGGACTTAGGAAAGAAGCCTAGGGCCTTCCATAAAAGAAATATGGCCAGGGAAACTGGCGCGGAACCGCCATCTACTTATTCCAAGGTGGCAAAACGGCACTACAAGGACGAGCGTTGCTATGCGGTGATCGGCACTAGTAGAGGGTCCGGCCCAGACTACCCAAAGATCATAAAGAGGCCATCGAAAAAATGGTCAACGATAATATATTGGAACACATACTTCTAGGACGTGGACCAATACAAATAGGGAGGGGGCTCTTAATGTATCACTCTAGCAACTCCTTGGGAAGGTGGTGAGGAGGTATGAAATCCTTTCTCTATGAGGCACCACAACATCTATTAGGGTCTTTATAATACTCCCCAACAACTATTCGGACCTCTGTAAAACTTCTATGGAACTCGCCTTTATGGAACTCGTCACAAATTATTCGAGGCTCCATAAAACTTGTAAATATTCGAAGCACTATACAATTTTCAAGGAGTCTATAATACTCCCCCCAATAACTATTCGGGTCTCTATAAATCTCCTCAGTAACTACTCGGCCCTCTAAAAGACTCCCCAACAATTATTCGGGCTCTTTAGGGCTCCTCGACAACTATTCGGACCTCTACAAAGTTCTTTAGCACCTTTTCCTGATGTATAGGACTCCACAATAACTATTTGGATCTGTATAAATCTCATCTGCAACTACTCAGGCTTCTATAAAACTAATCTTATTCCTGTTCTATAGGACCCCTCAATAACTAGTCGGGTCCCTACAAAACACATTAACAAATATTCTGGTCTCTATAAAACCCTTCAAGAACTGTTCGTAACACTAAAAAACCCATAAACATCTATTCAGTTGTCTGTTCGGATCTCAATATACCTCCTCAGGAAATATTCTGGCCTCAAAGGAGCTCGTTAGCAACTACTTAGACCTCGGCCTTCTATAGACCGTCTCAACAAACTACTTCAACAACTAATCGGGTCTCTACATATCTCCTTAACAAATTTTCGTGCCTTTATAAGACTCCTCAACAACCATTCGAGTACTATTGGGCTCTTTAATAACTAATCGGGTCTCTATATAACTATTAAACAACTAGTCCGGCCTCTAAATACTCCCAACGAACTACTCGTAAGTCTATAAAAACAATTATTCCATCCTCTATACAGCCCCTTAACAAATATTCGGTCTCTGTAAAACTGCTCAATAGCTATTCCTATCTCTATAAATACCCTCAACAGCTACTCGGGCCTCTATAATGCTCATCAACTATTATTCAGACTTCTATAAAGCTCTTAAAAACTATTCGGAACTCTACAACACCCCTAAACAAATATTCGGAACTCTCTAAATCTCCTTAACAACTATCCGTGGTTATAAAAACTCTCTCTCTCAACAATTATTCGGACCTTATTAACTCGACCCTCCTCAATATCTGTTGATACTCCTTAACTATTTGGAACTCTATTCGGATCTCCAAAAAGTAAAGAACAATTTGGGCTCAATATGACTCCTAAATAACTATTCTCATCTCTATTAATCTCAACAACTACTCGAGCCTCTGTAAGACACCCCAATAACTATTCGGGCTTCTATAAAACTATTCAACAACTATTCGGGCCGCTATAAAACTCCTCAACGACTATTCGGGCTTCTCTAGTTCTCCGTAACAACTATTCGGCTCTCTACAGGGCATCTTTATGCTTCTCGACAGCTACTCCACCTTCTATAGGGCTCCACAACAGCTATTAGGCCCTTTATAAAAGTCCTTAATAAGGTCCTCCATATAAATACCCTTAAACATTATTCAGACCTCTACAGGGCTCCTCCACAACTACTCAGCCTTCTACAGAGCTCCGCAGCAGCTATTAGGCCCTTTATAAAAGTCCTTAAGAACCATTCGGGTCTCTATAGGGCTCGTCAACAGCTAATCTGTAAAACTCTTCAACAACTATTGGTACCCTATAGGCCTATTTAAATACTATTTGGAGATTTATAAAACTATTTATGAATATTAAGATCTCCATATTGCTCCCAACAACTATTCGGATCTCTATATACCTCCTCAATAACTATTTAGGCATCCTCTGTAAATAGTCGGGCCTCTCAGGACCTCCTTAACAACTACTTGCTCCCCCTACATTGAGATTGGTTATTCGGTTCATGTGACTACCAATTTTGTTCTGAGAAAGATCGATTTCCATTCCATTATATCAAAAATAGGTATACACAGTTGGGCGCCAACCGGATTCAATGGTTAGCAAGCCGGTTTTTTAAATACGGTATGTTCCAGTTAAGTGTTCGACTGATGTGCCTGGGAATACAGTGAATTCGGGTTGTTGTATTATGCTGCTTGTCAACGTTGGGCGCCACCTGGGTGCAATAATTAGCATGCCAAACTGCAGGGACCACAAAAATCAAACACACGATAAAAAAATACGCTGTCTGGTTTCAGGAAAATCTGGTACAGAAGATTCAATAGTTGTACCAATGGTAGATTCCGTTTAATCAAATAGTCGACTTTTTGTTGAAGCTCTATAAATCCAAGTCGACTAAAAGTAAACTGTAGTATACGAACCTCTATAAGTTTTTTTTTTTCTTTAAATAGATTTCCCAACTTCCGAAGTATAACTAAAAATAAATCTTTTTCTCATTTCAGTTCTTTTTCAAAAGAGATATGAACAATCCTCACCAACGGCAACTCAATCAAGGTGTTGAGAATTTGAGAAGAACAAATATTTTGGAAATCGTACTAGATCACCTAATAGCGATGTCTTCAAAGGCTTTGGAATTCCAATCGGTGGCGGTGACAAAAACCTATCTATCCCAGGCAAGACGTCTGTGTAAATTCTATCATAATTATGGTTGTGATATTGGAGCCAAAGAATATCTCAATAAAATACAAAGTCTTGATGAAGAACTACAAATTCTCTCGGATAAGGAAGATTTCCCATTAACGACTACTCCACCTATACTACCGGTGCGTATAAGCATAGATGCCACACCAACTCCACAAATTGTGCGTGTTCCCAGTAATGATTTCAAGGGCAAAATGGAAGAGACAAATAAATCACAAAGTGAAATGCAACCCTATAATTTATATGAAGAAATGGTGGTGAGAGTGGAAGAAAATGAAACAAACCGCCAACATTGTATAAAACTGCACTTTGACAATGAAAGTATTGCAGAGGAAGAACCCACGATCACCTTACGTCCCCCTGAAACACCAAGGAAATCAATAAAATTCCATAATGTTGTCATAAAAGTCCACGATGGAGATATAAATCCAATACAAAAACCTGAATGCTATAGTCCTGTTAGTATTTTAAGATCAAAAGCCGTGAGAAGTGAAAGTCATGAAGACGAGGGAGAAGATTGTCGTGAAAATAATGCAGGTGGTTTTAGTCATGCAACAGAGGACGAAGAGGAACTTGATTCTCCTAATGTTGATGTTTCTTCAAGCGCCTCTGCGTCTACGAGTAAGGAATCTACAAAGTTTTTCCCTTCAATAATGAAAAGTTCCTCGAATTTTATAAAATCCTCTCCCTTGGGAAATACTGAACTCTTTCAAAATCTATCACAAAATACCGATAAGTTTATTCAACATTTATCGAATGAAGAGAAAAAAGCTCAAATCCGTGATATGTTAAAACGCAAAACATTACAACTCAAGGGTGTATTTAATCAGTCATCGGAAAGTTAGTAGTTTAGAAAAAATAAAATGTGATTATTTATATATTTTAAACAAACTTGAGTTTTTATTGTTCCGATCAGAAGATTTCCCATTCGATTATATCCTTAAGGTAGGTAATATTTGTGTATTTGTAAACAGGTGCCCTTGATGAGAATACCAACAGAACAACCACCACTCAGTCTTCTTTCAGAAGTCAATGAAGAAGGTTCTGTTGTCGCTTGTTTCAATGATTTTTAATTTTAGCAATGCATTAACGTACACGCTGTTTGTGGAGAGAGCGAGAGAGAGTCGTATGTCGCAAACAATGCGTTTGTATTGGTGCCGATACCTGTTTTAGAAAACCAAACGAACTATGTATATAAACACCATATTTCTTAAACATACATACAAGCTTTCATAGAGCTCCTCAAAAACAATTCGGGCTTTATAGAGCAACTATTCTGGTCTTCACAGGGTTCCTCAATAGCTACTCAGCCTACTATAGGGTTTCACCACAACTAACAAGGCCTCAATAGAACTCTTTAAGAGCTACTGGGCCCTCCAATGGCTCCTCAACAATTATTTTCGACCTCTATAAAGCTCCACAGCACCTGTTCATGGTCTAATAGGGCTATTCGGATTTCTGTATATATCCTCAACAACCTCTATAAAACTCTTCAACAATTATTTGGCCTCTATAGGACTCCTCAATAACTATTCGGGCCTCTATAAAACACTTCAATAATTATTCGGGCACTATAGGTCTCCTTTGGGTGCCACCGTGGTGTAATGGTATGCACAAACGCCTTACACACATAAGGTCTTGGGTTCGATTCCCCGGCCAGGAAACATCAAAAAATTTCAACGGTGGCAAAATACCGCTCAGTAATGTTGTCGACATTTCTTGAGTATTTCGGCCATGTAAAACTTCTCTACAAGTGGTATCTTAAGACACGCCGTTCGGACTCGGAGATAAACTGTAGTTCCCATATCATTGAGCTGATATGAATCGGGGTGCACTCATTGATATGATAGGAGTCTCCCTTGTCCCGTATGGGATGTTTGTGGAACAATTATTAATGTTTAAACCTATCGCGGGCACAAAAAAACTACATTCAGTAATATCCACTAAGCTAGTACACCAATTTCTAAACCATTCTTAAAATCGATAAATAAAGAAGTTTTGAGCTAATATGAATCGAGTTCTATTGGCCTCCTTAATAATTAACCAGTAGTGGGATTCTGTAACTCATTTTTGCTGTTACCGACAACAATCGGTAAAATTAAATCGTAAAATTATGACTAAAAACATAAAGAAAAGTTGGCATCACTGTTTGTGTCGGTAGAGTCTAGCGACTACTTTTTATTCATCGTTAACGTACCGAAAATTTTCGTTAATTATCGAAATTATAAGCATTTTAATTTTACCGACAATTATCGATAACAGCAAAAATGAGTTACAGAATCCCACTACAGGCCTCAATAAAACGATTCAACAACTATTCGGTCCTACATAGGTTGCTTTAAGAACTATTCAGACCTCTATTAAACTCCTTTACATCTACAAAACTCACAACTATTCGGGACTCTAAAAAAACTACTAAAGAACTACGCGGAACTCTATAAAACCCCTAAACAATTACTCAGACGTCTATAAAGCTCTTAAAAACTATTCGGGCCTCTATAAAACTATTCGCAGCTCTATAAATCTCCATAACAATTACTCGACCCACAATAGGGCGCCTCAACAACTATTCGGACCTCTACAAATCTCCTCAATAACTACTCGGCCCTCTATTGGGCTTCTCAACAACTATTCAGACGTCCATAAAGCTCTTAACAACTATGCAGGACTCTAAACGACCTCCTTAAGAACTTTTCGGACCCCTAAAGAACTTTTCTAAAGCTACTTAACAACTATTCGGGATCTATAAGGCTCCTCAATAACTATTCCCATATCTACACATCTCCTCAACAGCTACTCAGGCCTCTATAAGAATCATCAACAATTATTCAGACGTCTATAAAGCTCTTAAAAACTATATCGAACATCATTAAATATTTTCCGTTCTCTATACAACTCCTCAATAACTATTCGAAAGTCTATAAAACTCCAAAACAAATATTCGGACCTCTATAAATCTCCTCGGGTTCTATTCGACTCCCCAAGAACTATTTCGGTCTCCATATATCACATCAGCAACTATTCGGGCTCTATAGGACTTTTCAATGTCTAATCGGGCCTTAAGAAATATTCGGGATACTATAAAATTCCTCAAGAACTATTCGGAACTCTATAAAATTCCTAAACAATTATTCGGACCTCTATAAATGTCCTCAACAACTATTCGGGCTCTTTAGGGCTCCTCAATAACTATTTCGATCTTTATAAATCTCCTCACCAAATACTCGGCCCTCTGTAAGACTCCTTAAAAATTATTCGGGATTTTTAGTGCTCCTCGTGTTTCTGTAAATCTGCTCAGCATCTGATCGGGCTTCTTTGAGACACCTAAATTCGGCTTCTTTAGGGCTCCTCAGTAACTATTAGTGCATCTAGAATATTCCTTAACAACTATTCGGGCCTCTTTAAAACTTCTCGAGAACTATTTGGACCTTTATAAAATTCGTAACTCCTAAAATTATTCGGGCCTCTACAAAATTCATTAACAACTATTTGGGCCTCTATAAAACTCCTCAAGAACTAATCGGAACTCTATAAAACTCCTCACGAACTAATCGGAACTCTATAAAACTCCTAAATAATTATTTGCACATCTATAAAGCTCCTTAACAGTTGTTAATACGGGATCTATACGTCTCCTCAATAAGTATTTCGATCTCTATATATATCCTCAGGAACTACTCGAGCCTCTACAGTATTACTCTACAATTATTCGGGCTCTTTAGTGTCTCAATAACTATTCGGGCATCTACAAAATTCCTTAACAACTATTCAGGCCTCTATAAAACTCTTCAAGAACTAATCGGATTCCTATAAAATCCCTAAATAATTATTCGGACCTCTATACATATCCTTAATAACGATTCGTGTTCTATACGGCTCCTCAATAACTAGCTCGATCTCAATGAATCTCCTCAGCAAATACTAAGTGCTACTCGGGCTTCTTTAAATCTTCTCAGCAGCTGATCAGCCCTCCATAAACTCCTAAGCAATTATTTGGGTTCTTTGTGGCTCCTCAATAACCATTCCTCGGGCCTCTACAAGACTCCCCAACAAATATTCAAGTTCTTTAGGGCTCCTCAATAACTATTCGGTCCTCTACAAAATTCCTTAACAACTATTTGGGCCTCTATGAAACTCCTAAAGAAGTAATCGAACTCTATAAAACTCCTAAACAACTATTCGGACCTCTATAAAGCTCCTTAACAACTATTCGGGCTCTATACGACTCCTCAATAACTAGCTCGATTTCTATGAATCTCCTCAGCAACTACTCGGGATTCTATAATACTCCTCCTCAATAACTATTTGGGCCTCTATAAATTTTTTCAGCAAATACTCGGGCCTCTATAACGCTCCTTAACACTTATTCGGGCTCTTTAGGGCTCCTCAATAAATATTCGGGCTTCTGTAGACATCCTCAGAAACTCGAAGTCTACAAGATTCCTAAACAATTATTCGGACTGATTTAGGACTCCTCAATAACTATTCGCACCTATACAAAATTCGTTAGAAACTATTCAGACTTCTATAAAATTCGTCAATAACTATTCGGACCCTGTTAAGCTCCTTATCAATTATTCGGCCTCTATAAATCTCTATTCTATTTGGGCCTCAATAAAACTCGTAAAGAACTAATCGGAACTCTTTAAAACTCCTAAACAACTATTCGGACCTCTATAAAGCTCCTTAACAATTATTCGGGCTCTATACGACTCCTCAATAACTAGCTCGATTTCTATGAATCTCCTCAGCAATTACTCGGCCCTCTATAAGACTGTTCCACAGTATTCGGGTCCCTCAATAACTATTCGGTCCTCTATAAATTTACGCAGCAAATACTCGGGCCTCTGTAACGCTCCTTAACACTTATGCGGGCTCTTTAGCGCTCTACAATAAATGATCGGGACTCTATAGAGACCCTCAGCATTTCGAGGTCTACAAGACTTCTAAACAATTATTCGGACTCTTTAGGACTCCTCAATAACAATTCTGACCTATACAAAATTCCTTAGAAACTGTCCAGACCTCTATAAAAGTCGTTAAGAAATATTCGGACCTCTATAAAGCTCCTTAACAGCTATTCGGGCTCTATACGACTCCTCAAGAACTAGATCGATTTCTATGAATCTCCTCAGCCCTCTATAAGACTGCTCCACAGTATTCGGGCTCCTCAATAACTATTGGGGCCTCCATAAATTTTCTCAGCAAATACTCGGGCCTCTATAACGCTCCTTAACACTTAATCGGGCTCCTCAATAAATATTCGGGCTTCTATAGACATCCACAGAAACTCGAAGTCTACAAGACTGCTAAACAATTATTCGGCCTCTATAAATACTCAGGCCTATGTGAGACTCCTCAAATCTTCTCAGCAACTGATCTGCCCTCTATAAGACTTCTAAACAATTATTTGGGTTCTTTATGGCTCCTCATATGGTTCTTTCGGGCCTCTACAAAATTCTTTAACAACTTTTCGGGTCCATATATAACTCCTCAAGAACTATTCGGAACGCTGAAAATCTCCTAAATAACTATAAGGCTTCTATAAAACTGTTTACAACTATTTGGGTTCTATAAATCTCCCCAGCAACTACTCGGCCTTCTATAAGACTCCTCAATAACTTTTCGGGCCTCTAAAAATCTCCTAGGCAAGTACTCGTGCATCTACAAGACTCCTCAACAAATATTCAATATCTTTAGGGCACCTCAATAACTATTCGATCCTCTACAAAATTCATTAACAACTATTCGGGCTTCTATAAAGCTCCTCAAGAACTAATCGGAACTCTATAAAACTCCTAAACAACTATTGGGTCCTCTATGAAGCTCCTTAACAACTATTCGACTTCTCAATAACTAGCTCGATTTCTATGAATTTCCTCAGCAACTACTCGGGTCTGTATAAGACTCCTCCACAGTTTTCGGGCTACTCAATAACTATTCGGTCCTCTATAAATTTACGCAGCAAATACTCGCTCCTTAACTCTTATTCGGGCTTCTCAGGGTTTTTCAATAAATGTTTGGCCTCAATAGAGATACTCAGCATCTCGAGGTCTACAACTCCTAAATAATTATTAAGACTCTTTAGGACTCCTCAATAACTATTCGGGTCTATACAAAATTCCTTAGAAAATATTCAGACCTCTATACAATTCGTCAAGAACTACTTGGACCTCTAATAAGCTCCTTATCAACTATTCGGCCTGTATAAATCTCCTCAGCAAATCCTCAGGCCTATGTGAGACTCCTCAGCAATTATTCGGGCTCTTTAGTGCTCCACAATAATTGTTCGGGCTTCTTTAAATCTCACCAGCAACTGATCGTGCTTTTATAAGAATTCTCATCAGTTATTCGGACTCTATAGGTCTCCTCAATAATCTATATAACAACTATTAGGGCCTCTACAAAATTCCTCATGAATTATTCAGAACTCTATAAAACTCCTAAACAACTATTCGGTCCTCTATACGGACCATTTCGTACCTATAAATTTCCTCAGCAACTACGGGACATTTGTAAGTCTCCTCAACAATTATGCGGGGTCTTAGAGCTCCTTAATAAAATTCCCTAACAACTATTCTGGCCTCTTTCAAACTTCTCTACTGTACTTAAGTGAAAATATTAAGCTTTTTGAGGGAGGTACCCAAAAAGGCTTTCGTTCAAACATATTTGGGCCCGAAACCATTATTTCATTTACAAAATAAATAACAGGCTGCACAAAGTCTGAATTGAATCAGACCTTAAAACTACACAATTTGGATTCAACTTTCAAACCTATTTAAGAATAGGTTTCGAATACGATTTTCGACCATTTTAGTGCCCCATTATGGAGTGTTATTTATAATTGAATTGAAAAAACGTAGCTACTTACATTAACGCCATGTTCCACATAGAAATCTCCGGTACCCATGGAAGCATATAATTTATAACCCATCTTAGCCAAATCTCTTATTGAGGGTAAAAGTTCCATTTTGTGCTGCAAGTAAAATACAAAAGCGGTTAACATATTCCACCCATACCAAAATAACTCATTACTTACCTTAAAACTTCCAATAGATAACAAAATAGCCTTTTTGGGAATTTGAAAACCGGTTGACATCATACCCTTCAAATAGGCTTCATAACGATTGTCGCCGAAACAGGCCACCTCACCGGTTGAAGACATCTCCACACCCAGCTGGACATCAGCACCAGCCAAACGTGAAAAACTGAATTGTGGTACCTTGACACCAACTTTGCCAACACCATGTAACACATCGACAGGTTCCACAGGCAGACCAACAATGGCCCGGGTGGCAGTTGCCACAAAATCATGATTGAGAGTTTTCGATACAAACGGGAAAGATCTGGAGACACGAACATTACATTCAATAACCTTGAGTTCATTGTTTTTGGCAATAATTTGCATATTAAAGGGCCCTGTGACATCCAATAGGCCAGCCACATCACGGGTTATCCGCTTGATATTTTCCAAAGTTTCTGCATTTAAATCCTGGGGTGGTGTTACCAACGTGGCATCCCCAGAGTGCACACCAGCATTTTCCACATGTTCCGAGACGGCCATACATAAAATTTCACCATCTGCAGCCACGGCATCAACATCTATTTCCTTGGCTTCTTGCAAGAATTTAGAAATTACCACCGGATGTTCTTTGCTAACTTGTGAGGCGGCTGTTAAGTAGGTCATAAGATCTTGATCGGAATAGGCTACATTCATGGCAGCTCCGGACAAAACATATGAGGGTCTAACCAGGCAAGGATAGCCAACTTCGTGACAAAATTGTATGGCACTTTCATGATTAATCAGCTCCTTCCAGCGGGGTTGTAAAATACCTTTACGATCCAGCATACGAGAGAATTTGAAACGATTTTCAGCAGAATCTATGGACTCGGGAGAGGTACCCAACACCTTGGCTTGTTGACGATGTAAATCCATGGCAATGTTGTTGGGCAATTGACCACCCATGGAGAGTATAATACCCTCGGAATGTTCCAATTCATAGATATCCATAACAACTTCAAAGGTTATTTCTTCGAAATACAAACGATCACACATATCGTAATCGGTGGACACAGTCTCGGGGTTGTAGTTGATCATAATTGTGGACTTGCCCAAGTTGCGCAGTTCTCTTAAACAGCCTACGGCACACCAATCAAATTCCACAGAGGAACCAATGCGATAGACACCCGAACCCACCACAATGGTATAACCTCCGGGGAAATCAATATCAAATTCAGAGGCATTATAGGTGAGATACAAGTAGTTGGTGGCTGCTGGCCACTCGCCGGCCACAGTATCAATTTGTTTCACATAAGGTAAAATGCCTGCCTCCTTTCTTTGTTGCCTTATGGCCAGTTCTGTGACTTTGGTGGCTTCAGCCAATTGTTTATCCGAAAAGCCCATACGCTTGGCTTGTAAGAGTTGGCTGGTGCTCAGGGAACTGCCCGATCGTTCAATTTCATTGTAGAACTCGATGATATTCTTCATTTTATTGAGGAACCAGCGATCTATTTTCGTCAAGGAATGTAACTCATCCACAGTGTAATTGGCTTTCAGGGCAGCAGCCAAGACAAAAGGACGTTTGTCAGTTGGTTCTTTCAGCTCATCATTGTTGACCTTTTGCAAATAGGGATCAAAGCCTGTCACAGCATTATCCACCATACGCAAAGCCTTTTGGAACGCTTCTTCGAAATTGCGTCCAATGGCCATGACTTCACCAACACTTTTCATGGAACTGCCAATGTTTTTACTGACCCTTATGAATTTGGCCAGATCCCAGCGGGGTATTTTCACGACACAGTAATCCAAAGAGGGTTCAAAGCAGGCTGTTGTTACCCCTGTTACTGAGTTCTTAATGGATGGCAAGGCAACTCCAAGCGACAACTTGGCAGCCACATAAGCCAATGGATAACCTGTGGCCTTGCTGGCCAAAGCTGAACTACGTGATAGACGGGCGTTCACTTCAATAATGTAATACTCCTCTGAGTAGGGATTCAGGGCATATTGTATGTTACATTCTCCCACGACACCAAAGTGCCGTATAACCTTCAAAGCTGTACTCCTCAGCATGTTATATTCCTTGTTGTTAAGGGTTTGGGATGGAGCCACCACAATACTTTCTCCCGTATGGATACCCAAGGGATCCAGATTTTCCATATTACACACCGTTATGCAATTATCAAAGGCATCCCGCACCACTTCATACTCCACTTCTTTCCAACCCTTCAGCGATTTGTCAATAATCAATTGGCTGGAATGGGCCAAGGCATGTTTGGCCAATGTTTCCAATTCTTCTTCGCTGTCAGCAAAACCAGAACCTAGACCACCCAAGGAGAAGGCAGCACGAGCCATTACAGGGTAACCAATACGTTTAGCAGCTGCTAAAGCTTCTTGCACAGAGTAGACGGCCTCTGATGGAGCCACTTTTTCACCAATTTCATTTACACGCTCCGCAAAGATTTTACGATCTTCTGTTTCAATGATGGATTTGATAGGGGTACCCAAAATCTTGACATTATATTTGGAAAATACTCCAGATCTCTCCAATTCTACGCCACAATTTAGGGCAGTCTGGCCACCGAAAGTCAAGAGAACTCCATTGGGTCTTTCGGCTTTGATGACATCTTCAACATATTCTGGGGTCAGGGGAAGGAAATAACATTTATCAGCCAAGCCCTTGGAAGTTTGAACGGTGGCAATATTGGGGTTAATTAAAACTGTTTGGATTTTCTCTTCTTTCATTGCCTTAATGGCTTGGGATCCGGAATAATCGAATTCACCAGCTTGGCCAATGGACAGACCACCTGATCCCAGGATCAAAACTTTGCGTGGCCTCTTCTCCAATAGAGACTCCGGTTTGGGTGTGTACATAAGGCGTTCTGTTAGTTGTTGTCGCAAACTGGTGGTGGAATTTCCTTGAGATTTTACTGCATCCAAGAAAACATCGAACAGTAATTCCAAATCTTCAGGACCTGCAGTGTGCTCAGGATGGAATTGCACCGAGAAATAGGGTTTGTCCTTGTGGATTATACCTATGAGTGGAATTTCGTAATTAGTAAAGGTTTTCCTCTAGACAATTTGATGACCTACTTACCCTCATTAGTGTTGTCATTGGCATTGGTAAACAATGGTTCCCAATCCCCGGGCAATGTCTCGGTGTCAACAGCAAAACCATGATTTTGGGAAGTCATAAAACAGCGTCCAGTTCCATGATGAACGCAAGGCAAATTGTGACCTCTGTTACCATATTTCATTTTATAAGTCTTACAGCCGATGGCCGTCGAAAGCAGTTGATGACCCAAGCAAATACCAAATATGGGTTTCTTACCGGATTTCAGAATTTTCTGTACCTGCGCCACAGTATCTTTGCACACAACTGGATCACCGGGACCATTAGAAATGAAGAGACCATCAAAAGTTGTCTCATCCAAATCGTGATTCCATGGAACCAACTCGACACGAGCACCACGGGCAACAAAACATTTAATTTGATTCAGTTTCAAACCACAATCAATGGCACAAATACGCGGTGAACCAGCCTCATTGAAAACCATCGAATTTGTCACCGAACACTCGGCAACCAAATTACGGCTATTGGGATCGGCGAACTGTAATTCTTTGATGTTTTCCGGATATTCATAGACAATACGACCCAAAATGGAACCATTTTCACGTATTTTCTTGGTCAAGGCGCGAGTGTCAATGCCACTAATACCGGGTACACCATGAGATTCCATCCACTTGGAAAGGGTTTCTTTAGCACGCCAATGTGAAGGTTGTTCACATACTTCACCCACAACTAACGCGGCTATGGAAATACCCTCCAACCATTCAAAATGTTTGGGTAAGCCATGTTCGTCTTTCTCATCGAAATCGGGTACACCATAATTACCAATCAAAGGATAGGTAAGAACCAATATCTGTGCACGATATGAACGATCGGTCATAGACTCAGGATAACCAACCATACCAGTCTGGAAGACGACTTCACCATCAACAGGTGCCTTGGCGCCAAAATATTGACCCGGCAATATTGTTGAGTCTTCAAGGACTAAATAGCAGTTGGGTGATGACATGTCGATGATGGGTAGGTAGAGTACTGGAATTTTTGGAATTTAACTGTAAGGAAAAAATATAAATATTTTTTTAAAAATGTTAAATATTTTAAACGGAAAGTTAAAATATTTTTTTTTTTTAAAATGTTGAAATCCACGTCATTGTCCTGTTAAAGTACTGTTTTTATTTATTTTTTTTTATAATCCACACCCATTGTCCTTCTTTAATATTTTTTTTTTAAACTCCAGGTCCATTGTCTCCTTAATATATTAAAAAAACGACGTACAATGTCATATTAAAAAATATAAAAAATTTACGTCCATAGTCATTTTAAAATATTTTAAAAATGCCTTCAAAATTCAAAAAAACAGGACCACATTCCGATTAAAATTTTAAAAACAAAACATGACCACTGTCCGATTTTAATATATTGAAAAAAAAACCACGTCAATTGCTTTTTAAAAATATTAAAAAAAACCAAATAGTTAAAATGTATAAAAAATGTATGTCCAAATATTTAAAATATTTTTTAAAAAGTTTAAGAAATACGTCCAAGTATTAAAAATATGAATAAAATTCGTCGAAATATTTCTTTTAAAAAAAAATCCACGTCCAAATATTTAAGACATTTAACAACAAAATCCACAAATATACATATAAAATATTAAAAAAATGAACAAATCAATATATATATATATATATATATATATATATATATATATATATATATATATATATATATATATTAAAAAATATATACATTAAAAACTTTCATGTTCATAGTCCTTATAAAATATTTTTTTTTAATAATCCACACCCATGGTTCTTCTAAAATATTTTTTAAAAGCTCCAAGCCCATTATCCTCTTAAAATACTGAAAAAACGACGAACAATGTCATATTAAAATATAAAAAAATATACGTCCATAGTCATTTTAAAATATTAAAAAAATCTATGTCTATTGTCCTTTTAAAATAAAAAAAAAAAACACGACCAGTGTCCAATTAAAATATCTAAAAAACTCACGTCCATTGCCCTTTTAAACTATTTAAAAAAACACGTTCATTGCCCTTTTAAAACATTAAAAAAACACGTAAATTGTCCTTTTAAAATATTTTTTAAAAAAACCCCACGTCCTTTTAAAATATTTATAAGAAAAATCCAAGTCTATTGGCTCTTAAAAATTCGTGTCCATTGTCCTTTGAAAATATTTAAAAAATCTACATTCATTGTCATTTTATTTTTTTTTTAATAATCCACACCCACTGTCCTTTTAATATATTTTTTAAAAATTCCTTAAAAACTCAATTGTCCTCTTAAAATATTAAAAAACGGTGTACAATGTCATATTAAAATATAAAAATGTACGTCCATTGTCATTTTGAAATATAAAAACCCACGTCCAATGTCCTTTACAAATATTAAAAAAATCCATATCCATTGTACTTTTAAAATATTTAAAATACATCAGCGTCCATTGTCCTTTCAAAATATTTAAAAAAATCACGTCCATTGGCCTTTTAATAAATATAATAAAATATTTAAAAAGAATCACGTCCATTGTCCTTTTAATATTTTAAAACAATCCACCTGTACTGTCCTTCTGAAATATTTAAAAGAAATCCACGTGCATCGCCCTTTTAAAATATGTTAAAAACATCCGCGTGCATTGTCCTTTCAAAATATTTTAAAAAATAGCCTTTTCAAATATTTAAAAAAAATACATGTCCATTGTCCTTTTCAAATATTTTTTTAAAAAAATCCGCTAACTATGTCCTTTTCAAATACTTTTCAATATTTTAAATATGTTAAAAAAATCTAAGTCCATTGTCCTTTTCAAATACTTTTCAATATTTCAAATATGTTTTAAAAAATTCACGTCCATTGTCCTTTCCAAATATTTAAAAAAAGATTCACCTCCATTGTCCTTTTCAAATATGTTTAAAAAAAATCCACGTTCATTGTCCTTTTCAAATATGTTAAAAAAATCCACGTCCATTATCTTTTTCAAACATTTTAAAAAACAAGTCCTTTGTCCTTAAAGATATTTATAAAAAATCCACTTCTATTGTCCTTAAAAATATTTAAAAAAAAACACGTCATTGTCCTTTTAACGCAATTAAAAAAAATACGTCTTTTGCCCTTTTTATACCCTCATCGAAATAATGGTTTTAGACCCCAAGTATGTTTGAACGAAATGTGTTTCAGACAATTTGGAGTCGATCTAGCCATGTCCGTCCGTCTGTCTATCCTGCTGGCTGGAGCGCACGATAACTCTCGAACGGATGAACCGATTCGGTTCAAATTTTGGCTTTCGTAATATTTTGCCCAAACTTAGTTTAAGTTCGAAGATCAGCTACATCGGTCCATTCCTTCCGGTACCTCCCCCACAAAAGTTCGAAATGTTCGGAAAGTTTGTGCGCAGGATAACTCTTGAAGGGAGAGCCCAATTTTGTCCATACTTTGTACAGCGTAAACTTTCTACCAGAGAAATATGAGGTTTCAATATGGTCTCAATAGGGCCACTCCTTCGGGTACCCATACAAAATTTCGGAAAAGTTCGGTTTAGGAACTGGTCTCCAATCGCTTTGATTTTGTTTAGAAAAACTTATATTCAGTGCCCTCTATACGACGATGCAAGTTTCATGTGGAGCAAGTCCATATTTCCTAAGAAAATAGCCTGAAAGGTGCAAAAAACCTCTATTACACGGTGTGTAGTGGTTGGAGCGCAAGATAACTCTGGAACGGATCTGCCGATTCGATCCAAAATTTGGCCTTCATAATATTTCGTCCAAACTAAGTTTAAGTTCGAAGATAAGCCATATCGGTTCACTCCGTCAGGTACCTCCTCCACAAAAGTTCAAAAATGTTCGGAAAAATTGTGAGCACGATAACTCTTGAAGGGACGGACCGATTTGGTCCATACTTTACGCATCCTAATATATCTACCAGATATGGATCAGATTTAAATATGGACTACATTTGCCCATTTCTTCGGGTACCTCCCACACAAAATTTCGGATAAGTTCACTTTAAGACCTGCTCTTGACTAACTTTGATTTCTGTTGAAGCAACTTGCAATCGCTGTCTCAATTACAACGGTAAAAGTTTTTTCAGTGGCAAGTCCATACTTCTTGGGAAAACAGCCCGAAAGTTGTAAACAACCCCTATGGCACCATATGTAGTAGTTGGAGAGCACAATAACTCTCGAACTGATAGACCGATTTGGTCCAAAATTTTACCTTCGTCATATTTTGTCCAAACTTAGTTTAACTTCTAAAATGGCCCATATCGGTCCTCTCCTTAGGATACCTCCCCCACAACAGTTCAACATTTGTGTCCAAGTGCAGTTTAGGGTCTGTTCGGAGAACCTTTGGAAATGTATACCGATGATGTACAGCCATATTATTTTTTCGGTGGACAAGTCCATGCTTCCTGGCATACTGGTCCAACAGGTGTACGATAACCCACTGAAATGACTAGTGGGCGCGATATCTATCGAAAAGATATGACTCTCAAAATAAGATCGACTTCCGTAATGCACTATGTCGCACAGTGGTCCCACTTGTATGGAAAAGAGTGTCAAAAATAGTTCTAACCGAGCTATCGCTTCCAAATTTTAAACGTAGGTTTATAACAAGCCGAAATGATAGAAAACCATTTTTAGTGGATGTAGGTCTATATTTGGGTATAGCTCCCATAGAAAGGTACCGACCGATTTGTGGTATTTTGACGATATTGGCCAAAGATGTTATTGGATGTTATTTTGCATTATGAGTTCTGAGTGAATAAACTACCTCCTTGCAAAAAATATTCAATATAGGTCCACGTTTAGGTATAGCCGCCATACAAATGTACCCTCAACTTTTTGGCTGATTTGGCTGTAATTTGGCATTTTGAGTTCTGAGTGAACCAAATATCTCCATTCTAAAAATGGTCAATATCGGACTACGTTTAGGTATAGCCCCCGTATAAACGTACCTACCGATTTTCGGAATTTTGACGATTTTACGGGCGTGGTATAAGAGGAATAACTTAGCGGGTGGCAGATGGGGGCAGCTGGACTTTTTTTAATCGTAAACTAGAGACTTTCCCTTGCATTGTAAAAAAAATTCGAGACTCACAAATGCTCACAACATTAGTAAAACTCAACATAATTTAATAGCAATTATATTAAAAATAGCAGAAAAAGTCATTTATAACGAATTTATTTTTAATGAAGTTAGAAAACGAATTATGATTTTTTTTTCGTAAAAATATTGCCAATGCCATCACCTATAAGTTGCAGTTTGAAAAGTGCACATTTACCTATCCAATTTTATATAATTTTACTGATTAAGGCCTCACATACAAAACAAGGCCTCACATACAAATCACAACTTCTTCGACTTAACTTGGCGTATAACCGCTGTAAATTTACAAAAATAAGGCTGGATGTTAAAAATTTGATATGTTTAGAGAATATTTATATCAATCGCAATAAAATTTGTCGCCATCAATTTTTGTCCACGGGCGGAACCACTGTGTGTCGGTCCATTCCCTCCTCCGCAAAACTTTTGAACTTTAATCCTAATCCACATTTTTGTCGGTAAGTTCAAATGTCCGAAAAGTGACACAAAATTCTGAAAAGACCATAAATACATTCGATCTGTCCGTAGATGAAAGTTCCAATTCACACAGGCTGAGGGTATATCTCTGTCGGCAAAGCCGACCGATACTTTTTTATTTGTTTTTTTTTTTTAAATCCACGTCCATTGTCATTTTCAAATATTTTTAAAAAATCCGCGACCATTGTCCTTTTCAAATACTTCAATATTCAATATTTTAAATATGTTTAAAAAATCCACGTCCATTGTCCTTTTCAAATATGTTTAAAAAAATCCACGTTCATTATCTTTTTCAAACATTAAAAAAACACGTCCTTGTCCTTAAAAATATTTAAAAAAACTAGCAGACCCCGGTCCGCGTTGCCGGCCCGTCGTAATGAGTTTTAATGACAACTTTTTATCGACTTTATGCTTGAAAATTCAAAAAATAGGTATTTTCTACCTCACTTCCTCGGTCTATTGTCAAACCGAGAGGGTTTTTTTTTTGTCTGTAACCTTTCTTTTCTCTTACGGACTTTGTCGGATCTTTTCGCCAATTTATGCTTTTTAGGATTTATTATCGTCCATGTCCCTGTCTTTATCCTAAAGCGATTTTAAAGGTTAAAAAGTGGTTAAATCGAATTCTCCCGTTTATTGAGACTTATATGTTTTAGCTTTTCATGGCTGATGGACCGTTGAACCTCACCATTCAAGTAAATTTGTAAATATATAGTTTTTCTTAATTGGGGGCGCAACCACAGTTGTCTCGAAAACTAATTTGCAACCCGATGCACTCATAAGTTTAGCAAATATAGCGATTATAAAATACATAATAGGCCCCGAAATTCGTCTACAAATATATAGCATTTTGGACCACGGGACATTCCTGAACATTTTCTGAATATTAGGTTCAGTAGTTTTGGAAAAATAATGTTTTGAAAAGAGTGGGCGGGGTCATCAGTTTTCAAGATATAACATATTAAAAAAAAGTAGGCCTGGTCCGGTATCTTGGCTCCAAATATGTACCTAGGCTGCACACAACTTCATTGCCTACCAAAATGTATGCTGAAACCGATATAATCATACATTTGGCTTATATATAGCGTTTAACAGAAAGGCATGGGGAAGGTACCCCACCTCTTCCGAAATTCATAATATATACATAACAACGGCAAACATTGAGATTTTGTCGCAAATTTTATGGAAATCCCTTCAGTAGTATTGGAGTTATGACATATTAAAAAAACAGGCGTGGTCGGGCCTATAGGCCCTAAAGAAGTACCTAGATTGTAGATTAATCCGTAAATTTTTAATTCGATACATGCATAATTTTTGCAAATATAACGTTTTTTAAAAATATGACATAGGGGAGATACCCCGCTCCCTCTGGAATTCAATAAAATATGTAACCTGTTTTCGTGGGGCGTGGTAAACTTTTCTTTCCAAAAAACGTAAGTTGGATTATGACAGCATTTGATTTTTATTCATAAAGGTAAGGCGTTTTTTTCAAATATGTCCCCTTCAAAATTCAAGAAAATATGCCCGTACATTCCCTGACATTTTCAGGAAAATCGGTTCAGTAGTTTTGTAGATGTAACATATTTTAAAAAGTGGGTGTGGTCAAGTCATTGGATCCTAAAAAAGTGGGTAAGGTCTTCCGAAATAGATACATTCGTAGTTATTGTAAATATAACATTTTTAAAAAAAGTAGGGTATAGGGGAAATATCCCGCCCCTTCCGAAATTCAACTGAATTTGTAGCCCTGACAATTACAGGAAAATAGGTTCAGTAGTTTTTGTAGAAATGATGCAAATTATAAATTGAAAAAAGTGGGCGTACATTTTCTTTCCATAAAAAATATCGAAATCGGTGCAGCCGTTCTCAGCTGATGCCATGACCAACGAACGACATTTGATTTTTATTTTTAAACAGTTTAAAGTTTAGACAAATCGCGATTTCCTTGAAAATCCTTTCAGTAGTTTTGTAGATGTAACCTAATTAGAAAGTGAGCGTGGTCGGATCTTAAGTCCAAAAATAATTACGTAAGGTTGGAGACACAATCGCCATTGACTCGCAAATAAATTCCGAAACCCATACATTCGTATTTGTTGCAAATATTGAATTTTACAAAAATAGGGCGTAGGGGAAGTACCCGCCCGATCCGAAAGTCAAAAAATATGTAGCCTTTTTTATCGGGGACCAACCCTGTACATTCGCTGAAAGTTTCAGGAAAATCGATTCAGTAGTTTCGTAGATATAACATATTTAAAAAAGTGGGCGTTGTCCAGTCTTAATGCCCCAAATAAGCACGTAAGGTCGGAGACACAATCGCCATTGACTCGGAAATTAATGTTCAAAGCGATACATTTGTAATTGTTGCAAATATTGCATTTTTACAAAAATAGGTCATAGGGGAGGTACCCCGCCCGATCCGAAATTCAACCAAATGTGTAGCCTATTCCAACAGGGGGCCATCGCTCTACGTTCCCTGAAAATTTCCGAAAAAAGCGTTTGTCATGAAGAAAATGCATTTCTGTGGCCAAGTATCCGCGTTAATCTACAAAAACACATTTGCATTTGAAAAACGATAAGTTCTAGGACAGAGAAGCCATTACATAGTCGATACGTCCGAAGATTTGCTTTACCACCAATGAAACCAGGTAACGTAATTTGGTGACTATGTGGGTTCGAGTCCTTGGCTTTCCTTTTTCACTTGCAAATAATTTCAGATCATCAAGCTTAACTCTAAACGAGAAAATTAACAAAAATCCGAAAAATCTGTTGAGTAGTTTCGTAGATATAACATATTTATAAAAGTGGGCGTGGCCAATTTTTCTTTGCATAAAAACCTAAACTGGACTATGACTAACATTTCCACAAAAAATTATCCAAATCGCTCCAGCCGTTTTCAACTGATTCAATTACCAACAAACGACAATTGAGTTTTATATATAAAGATTTATTTCCATTGTCCTTAAAAATATTTAAAAAAAACGCGTCATTGTCCTTAAAAATATTTAAAAAAAACGCGTCCTTGTCCTTTTAAAGCAATTAAAAAATACGTCTTTTGCCCTTTTAAAATATTAAAAGACACCTTATACATTTTCCCATAAAAATATTTGTTTTTGTTTTTCTAAAAATCCACTATAATTGTCCTTTAAGGATATTTGTAAAATCACGACAATCGTCCTTTAATATTGTCTCCACGTAATTGTTGTTTTAAAATTATGTTTAACAAATCTACGTCAATTGTCCTTTTAAAATCATTTCCATTAATTTTAAAACAATCCAAACCCGTTGCCCTTTTAATTTTTTTTAATCCTTGTCTATTCTTTTCATTTTTTAACAATCATCGTCAGTTGTCTTTCTATTTATGTTTTTTTTTTTTGTTTGAAAATCCTCTTCATTTGTCTTTCAATTTTGTTTCTGAAAAATCCCCGTCAATTGTATTTCTAATTTTTTTTGAAAAATCCTCTTCAGTTTTCTTTATAATATTTTTTAATTCCACTTCAATATTCAAATAAATTTTCCTTTTTTAAAAAATCCACACCAAGTGTCCTTTTAATTTTTTTTTAACCACGCCAAGTGTCCTTTTAATTTTTTTAAATCCACGTCAAATGTCCTTTACATTTTGTTTAATCCACGTCTATTGGCCTTCTACAAATCTTTAAATACTCCACGTCCAAGCCAAATGGCCTCCGAAAATCTTAAAAAAATCCAAGTCAATCACCCTCCTAAAAAGATTAAAAAACCATGTCTATTGGCCTCCCAAAAATATTTAAAAAATCCACGAAAAAATCTTACAAAAATGCATACCTTTTGTCCTGTATTGAAGTCCCTAATACAAATTATGAAAAAAAATCCAATTCAAAAATCTTTAAAAAAAAATCTACGTTAACAAAATAACCTCATTACACAAACGTACATTTATCATTAATTTGTTTGTATGTTTATCGATACATATGTATGTATGTATGAATATATTGCTGTTCGGACAAGAGCCACTTATTTAAATGAGTTTTTTATTAGAAGTGTCTGTCAAAAATAAATCTAATCACGTTTTTGGCCGATATTTATATATACACACATAAATATCATTATTACGATTAAAAAATTAAGTATATATGTACATACATAGGGCTAACGAACGTACGAGTATATTATTAATATTAATATGTATTATTTTTCAAGTTGTTGGGATGATTTTACTACAAACGCCGAGAGAGAAGACATGTAATTGGCAATCAAATTGAAGGTGTAAATCGAATTCATTGAGTGACAGACTGATAAGAATAATTTTACCGGTTGTTATTAGCGAATTCATTAGGTTTCAATACATGCGGTTTTGTTTACATAGAGACTTATAACTACAAGAGCGGTCTCGGGTGTATAAGATATAAAATATAAAATTTTAAATATAACATCTGTCTATATACATAAAGTAGAAAAATGTTTGTTTTTTTTTTAAATTTATGGACTCAAACCCCGCTGAACCGATATTGCTGAAATGTTCAGGGTGTATTACTACATCGCCTTAAAGTAACAAACCTCCAAAAAATTTAAACTTTGTATCCAAATATCTATAGAACGGTTTCAAATACAGTCTCCAAATTTGGAATGTGTCACGGAATTTGGTCTACAAATAAACGTGCCAAAATATATCGAAATCGGTTCAGATTTGGATGTAGCTCCCATATATATTTTCGTCCGAATTCGAGTATATGAAATTTGGAATGTGTGACGGAATTTGGCTACAAGTAAATGTGCTCCGGGGTAGCGAAGCGCACCGGGTTCCGTGACTACCAAAAGATATACACGTTGTCTTCTATTAAAGGTTGTTGCCACAATAACCCGTTGGGGGTATTCATTCCCCCTTAAATCTGTCTGTATAGGTCCACGCCTTAATATAACCCCATAGAACGGTACCTCCCAATGTTCGGTATTTTGAAGGTAGTGACCTTAATATTTAACCGAAATGACTGAAATTATGTATTTAGTCTTCGTTGGTGGTATAAAACTTTTCCCCAGAAATTTGTTGGTACATGTCCACGCCTTCATATAGCTCCCATAGAATAGTACCTCCCGATTTTCGGTATTTTGAAGGTTGTGGCCAAAACCACCCACCGAAATGGAGGAAATTTGGTATTTAGTCTTCATTGGGGGCATATAACTTTCCCCCTGAAATTTGTCCCCACCCATAGAACGGTATCTCCCGATTTTCGGTGTTATGAAGGTTGTGGCCTCAATATTCCTCAGAAATGGCTGAAATTTCGTATTTAGTCTTCATTTGTGGTATAAAACTTTCCATATGAAATTTGTCGGCATAAGTCCACGCCTTAATATAGCCCCATAGAACGGTACCTCCTAATGTTCGGTATTTTGAAGGTAGTGACCTCAATATTATACCGAAATGACTGAAATTTGTTATTTAGTCTTCGTTGGTGGTATAAAACTTTTCCCCACAAATTTGTTGGTACATGTCCACGCCTTCATATAGCTTCCATAGAATGGTACCTCCCGATTTTCGGTATTATGAAGGTTGTGGCCAACACAACCCACCGAAATGGAGGAAATTTGGTATTTAATCTACGTTGGAGGTAAAAACCTTTCCGACTGAAATTCGTCGGTGTAGGTCGACCATACCATTGAACGGTACCTCCCGATTTTCGTAGTTCTTAAGGTTGCGACGTCAATATCCCACCGAAAGAATGAAATTTGTTATTTAATCTTCCAAGGGGTTTTAAAAATATTCCAGAAGGGAATTATCAGTCTAGGTCCACGTATTCTTATATCCCCCATAAGGGCGTACCTCTTGATTTTCGGTATTTTAAAGGTTTAGCTACATTGTCTTACCGAAATATCGGAAATTTGGTATTTAGTCTTCGTTGAGTCTAACTGTTACCTTACAAGTTAAAAGTGATCAATAAATTCAAGCAGAACCTTCTTAGCATTAACTTTTAATCATATCTTAAAGTCTTCTAAATTGGTTTATTTTGCGATTTCAAATCCATCCAATAGTAAAAGAAAACATATAATAATGACCCATTAACACTTGTCCCATTACTTTATTCATCCACTGTACACTTTAGTAAGATTGATTTGATCGCAGCTGTAAGTCTTCATGAACTGTACTGTTGTTGGCGGGATACCCGTAGGAGAACCGGTTCATAAGAAAAATAACAAAATAAGGCCTAACCAGACATCATTGCCTGGAGGCGTTCAATTAACATAACAGACAACAATGAAAATAAATCGTTCTTACAATATTCTGGATTTACGACTACGACGACATTTACGAAGAAAGTGATCCGAAAGAAGCACTCGAATAAATTAATCCATAAAATCAGATAAATTTTGCAACACCTAATTTTTCAAAAAATAATGCATTTACAACACCACCATTCAGTGACATTTAATTGCATACACAACGACACGACGACAAACATATTCTAAAAAATAAACGAAACGACGAGATTTCCAAACACATGGGTTTGTGTGTTTTGTAAAACACTTGTGTAATTAGATATCCTTATAAAAATATAAACTTTTTTCTCCAAATATTCACTTAAATATTTTCAACTTATCTTAGAACTCACATTTCTTTTGCGTTTTACAAACGTTTGTTATTAAAAACAAATTAAATATTGAATTTAAAACACTCTAAACTGCCAGTCTTTTTCTAGTTTGTGTAAAACCCACGTGGCTTTAGAAATATTCCTTGGTTAAACCGTGAACGAAACAGAACAACCTTCTGAATTGGCCGCTGCTAAACGACTAATTCACTCTTGGAAATTGTCATCTTTTATTGGCTCCACATCTCACGCACACACACACTGCGCCTGACTGTCTGCCTGTTGCTCTTCATCCCAACCAGCGTCCGTCCTTGTCAATAGTGTCTGTGAATATTACATTTACTCAGCAATCAAAGGGGTTTCGGTTTCTTTTACCAGCCGGCATTCTGTGTGGGGTTTTTGTGTTTTGTTGTTTGAGAACTGATTGGTACTGATTGGTGAGGAAAGAGCGAAAAAGAGCACCAGAAAATCCCCACCAAGGAGAATAACAAGAAATGAGACTTGTTTCGGTTTTTAATTAAAATTTGTTTCATCTTTTATCGAATTTTGAATCTGAGATGTTTTGTAAAGTAACCACCCAAATACATAGGTTTTCATTTCCAGCATTTTTGAATACAATTTTGAGTAATAATTTTAATCAATTCAATGGTAGCGTCTTTTCGGAATTTTTGTATACATTTTGTATTTGTATAGCATATGCAAATTAAAGTGCCGGTCTCTTTTTTTTCCAACTTTTTTTTCCAATTTTCGTTAATATTTCTCTTAAAAGAGATTGTTCCTCTTGTAAAATACCAATACACCCAGAGAAAAAAATAATTATTTATAGTAATAATTGTTATATCAACAATTATTTATATTATTTAGAACTAAATTTAATTAAGTATATTAACAAGTAAAAAAGTATCAGTCGGCTTTGCCGACAGAGATATGTGTACGCTCAGCCTATGTGAATTGAAACTTTCATCTACGGACAGATCGTATTTAGAATCTTTTCAGAATTTTGTAGCCCCATGTGGACATTTGAACTTGCCGACAAAAATGTGGATTAGGATTAAAGTTCAAAAGTGTTGCGGAAGAAGTACATAAAGGAATGGACCGATATAGTCCATTATGGAAGCGGATCTTATTTTTGGAGTCATCTTTTCGATAGATATCGCGCCAAATAGTCATTTCAATGGGCCATCGTATAACTTTTGGACCAGTACGCCAGGAAGACTGGACTCGTCCACAGAAACATAATATCGCTGTAAACAGGACTACAACGAACAGCATAAGGTACATGAAAGGCGGTCAACAAATCTACTGTTTTACTCGTCCGAAGAATAAACCATGACATGACGGTGGAGCTAAGTACTTTCATTATTGAAGGGAAACTATGTAATTATTTCATATTGTATACATATTCACTGTGGTGTAGGGTATCATAGCGTCGACTCCGCCCGACGTTGATCTTTTCTTAAGTCCATGCTTTCTGTCATAATGACCCAACAACTCTACCAAAAAGTCCTGCGGTGACCAACTGAAGTGTCTGGATCAGGGTTTAAAAGTCAGCATCTAAAGCCATTAGCAGTAGCTGTACACGTCAACTGCTACACAATATTCACACACACGGTTAAATAAGCAACCGAACGCATATTTATTTTTGTACATTTTTGCTTATTTCGTTTTTACGCCTAATCTTTTTTTTCGTTAGGCATAATCGACAACCACGCTACATATTTAGCAGTCGGCTGACCATTCGTCGCAGGGAAAATGCAACAGAGGGTGTTTTTATGATTAGAGTTGCCAACGCAGTAATAAAAAAGGTGTCATTTAATGTCAAAATGCCCCCATCATATGGTAGAACCTAAAAAATACTAATTATTATTTTAAAAAAATAATTATTATTTTAAAAATATATTTTGAACGGCTTCACCAAAAACTCACATGTCCTTTGAACGAAAAAGTGGAATTAATTATATCGTGATTTTTAATGCATTACACTGGTAACCCTGATCTCAAAAAATTGTTTTCTGAAAACATGGCTAAGCCGTTGAAACTTTGTTTCTTATGGCTACAAAATATGAGTATGCGTGTCCGATGCTTTTTTATTATAGCAACAATATCAAATGGCATCAGCATCGATAGCAATATTTTTGTGAAATTTTTTGCTACATGTTCCCGTTGTTAATTGTTGCTAAACATATTTCGAAGAAATTTTAGCAGGCAAAGCTGCAAATATTCGGAGCTTTTGCTAATATGTCGTTAGCATATTAAACGCTGGTCTGGATGGCCACGATAACTATCGAAGGGAAAGTCTACTAAAATTAAATCCACGTCCAAAACGACACTGTAGGTTTATTTCTCAAGTATCGCCTCCTAAAAAGTTAACACTTTTGACTTTAATCCAGTTAAAGGCCACTTCTAGGATCGTGTTAAAATTTCAATATCAGTTAGTCGTTGTGTTCTTGGCAACTCTATTATAAATCTCTCGCGTTAACGCTTTTTATAAAATTGTTAGTCTTTGCTACAAGACTATAATTTTATTCTCCATACATACTTATGTTCCCATACACATCCCAGAAGGGACATGGGAGACTTCTTTCATATTAATGCATGCACGCCTATTCAGATTACCTCAATGATATGGGATATACTTTTTATTACCGAGATTGAACAGCGTGTCTTATGACACCACTTATAAAGAAGTTTTACAGCCTACATTGCGCTGATGGGTATTTTGCGACCTTTGGAAAGTGTGATGTTTTTGCCCGGTATGGGAGTCGAAAGCGGGCGGACGTGCTTACAATTTTTTCAGTTTACGTTTTTTTTAGTTAACTATAGTCCAATACCTAGCTCATCCCAAATTCACGTTTTAACAGGTACGTATGTATGTAAACATTTTAGTATAGTTTCCACATAGAGTAATTTAAATTTTGGAATTTTAGTAGTCACATGAAATTTTATTTGACAAACGAGTATTTTAGATGCTATATATTTTTGCTCCAATTCGTTCGTACTATTTAGCCAACCGAATATAGCACGGTATTATCAACAATATTTCTTGTAAAAAAACATGAATACATAATTTTGTGCAATCTTACATTAGTGCGTGTCGATGCTTACATGTCTATGAATGAAATGCCTAAAAGTATGCTACAAAATGTTTGTACCTCTTTCTTCTATTATTGTTTATAGAAATTCTTGTCGATAACACCGTGCTATATTCGGTTTGAAACTTTACAGTTGGAATAAAATTCGTCCGGCGTATTGAATAAAAATAAAAAGCGGGGTTCGTGGATTGAATTTGCCTTAGTAGAATAGTATAACAGTAACAATAATAATAACACTATCTATCCAGCAAAATCATTAAAATTGTGGCAAAATTATAAGTCCAGAAAAAATTGTGCGCAGGATAACTTTTGAAGGAAGTAACCGATTCGGTCCAAAATTTGGCTATCGTAATATTTTGTCCAAACTTAGTTTAAGTTCGAAGATGGGTTTTATCGGTCCATTACTTCCGGTACCTCCCCCACAAAATTTCAAAAATGTTCGGAAAAATTGTGCGCACGATAACTCTTGAAGGGAGTAACCGATTTGGTCTATTTGAATATGGACTTTATTTGTCCACTCCTCCAAAAATTTCGGATAACTTCACTTTAAGACCTGCGCTCAAATCACATTGATTTCCGTTGAAGCAACTTGCATTTGCTGCCTCTCTTATGATGATAAAACATTCTTCAGGGGCAAGCCCATACTTCTTGAAAAAATAGCCCAAAGGGTGTAAAACACCCTATGGCACCATATGTAGTCCCACCAAAATTTGAAGGAAGCGGTTCCATGCGATGACGTGATTTCATGGCATCTTTTGCATTGGTTCAAACGAAGTCGTGAAAGATCCGATCTTTTTATTACCATTTGAACCAATGCAAAGGAAGTCGTGAAAGATCCGTTCTTTTCATCAGCATTTGAACCCATCGATCCAATAGAAACGAATTTTGTGTTTTTATTTATACACATTTTTTTAAATATATAAGATTAATTATTTACAATAGGCTTGATTTTGTCGAAGACTCGAAAACGCAATAACGTTGTTAAAACTCTCGTCGTAATGATAATGTTATTGCAAAGGGTTGGTGAAAATGACATGCCAAAGCATTGGTGTAAATGACATGGTTTGGATCCAAAAATGAATAACATCATTTGGAGTCCAGATCACTTTTACCCATGATTGAATAGCATCTTAGGCATCGAACATTTTGCTGGGTTATTAATGACAGCGTGTGTGTGACGTGAATAAAGCCATTAAAAAAACTCCACTTAGGAGGGGCTTTTGGAACTGGACTTAAAGTATCAGGCTTCGACTAAGAAAAATATTCTGTGGTAGTCATGATCACAAGGACTAAGTGGTATAAACATGTCAACACGATCCGAAAAGTGGCCTTGACCTGGATTTCAGAGCAAAAGTGTTTGAGTGTTGTGGAGCCGGACCTGAAGAATTGGGTCGAAATAGTCCAGCTTGGCACTTAAACTAAGTTTGAGAGCCACTCTTTTCATAGTTAACATGTAATAATCTTTTTCAATAGGCATCTTTAAACCCGTTTTTCTCAAAATTTTTTTTTCTACCCTACACCACTATGTGGGGAGGGTATTATAAGTTGGTTTTGGCCAAAAAGTTTGTAACGCATAGAAATAATGGTCGTAGACCCATACTTATATATACCAAAATGAATGTATCGACGAGCTGAGTCGATCTGGCTAAATGTGTCCGTCCGTCAGTCCGTCCGTCAGTCCAACTAAACCTTGTAATCACGCAATTTTGATCGGATCGTCACGAAATTTTGGATGTTGATGGGGGTCCCGGAGGGGAAGAAGCCTATTGATTTTGGTGATGGTCGGATAATATTTAGGAGTCGGAATTGGCAAAAAATTTATGTGGATAAAAAGACAACGTTTTTTCCAAAGCGAATATCTCAGCTTCTATACGGGGTATACCAAAAGCAAAACCTGACAATAAAAGTAGAAAATATCGCCTTTCTAATGATGTAAAGTAGGTTCTCGCAGGTGATCAAACAACGAAGATATTACAATAGTCGCAAATAAAACCCAAATTTTCATTTTTGCAATTTTAATTATAATGACGAATATCACAGCTTTGGTTGGGTACTTTCCAAAAGCAAAGCCTGGCTGTGAAAGTAGAAGATCCCATCTTTACAATGATGTAAACTAGGTCGGCGTAGGTGACCAAATAACGGAGATATCGCAATAGTAGGTAATACATCCCATTTTTCCACTTTTTTGGAAATCACGCTACAGGTCTCAATTTAGATCGGATCGTCACGAAATTTTGAGGGTTAATTTGGGTCACACAGATGAAGAAGCCCTATTTTGGTGATGGTCGGATAATATTTAGGGGTCGTAATGGGCAAAAAACTTATTTGGAGAAAAAGACAACGTTTTTTTTCCAAAGCGAATATCTCAGCTTCAATATGGGGTATACCAAAAGCAGATCCTGGCCATGAAAGTAAAGAATATCGCCTTTCTAATGATGTAAAGTAGGTTCTCGTAGGTGATCAAACAACGAATATATCACAATAGCCGCTAATAGAACCCAACTTTTTATTTTTGCGATTTTAATAATAATGACGAATATCACAGCTTCGGTTGGGGATCTTCCAATAACAAAGTCCGACTATGAAAGTAGAAAATCCCATCTTTACAGTGATGCAAAGTAGGTTGGCGTAGGTGGCCACATAACGGAGATATCACAACAGGCAATACATCCCATTTTTTAATTTTTTTGTAATCACGCTACAGGTCGTAATTTTAATCGGATCGTCATGAAATTGGTTGCTAATGGGGATCCTACAGAGAAAGAAGCCTATTGATTTTGGTGATGGTCGGATAATATTCAGAGGTCGGAATGGGCAAAAAACTTATTTGGAGAAAAAGACAACGTTTTTTTCCAAAGCGAATATCTCTGCTTCTAGTAGAAAATATCACCTTTGCAACGATGCAATAGTCGGTAATGCATCCCTTTTTCCATTTTTGTGCAATCACACTACGAAATTTTGATCGGATCCTCACGAAATTTTGGGGGTTGTTGGGGGTCTAACACAGAAAGAAGCCTATTGATGGTTGGCATACATCCCACTTTTCCATTTTTATTTGGGTTGTACTGTCGATGCACATAAATGCGTTTCAAAACAAGTAAAAAAGTATCAGTCGGCTTTGCCGACAGAGATATACCCTCAGCCTGTGCAAATTGAAACACTTTTTTCACAAAAAACTTATGTATTTAGGGGGTTTCAAAATTTTGGTCGTATGAACCGACAAAAATGTTGATTAGGAATAAAGTTCAAAAATTTTGCGGAAAAGGTACTTAAAGGAATGGACCGACATAGACCATGGGGGTGCCATAGGGGGTTTTTACACCCTTCGGGCTGTTTTCTCAAGAAGTATGGACTTGCCCCTGAAACAACTTTTACCATCGTAATTGAGGCAGCGAATGTAAGTTGCTTCTACAAAAATCAAAATGATACAATAGCAGGTTTTAAAGTGAACTTATCCAAAATATTATGTGGGAGGTACGGGATGGAGTGGACAAATATAGGCCATATTCGAACCTGATCTATATCTGGTAGATATTATGAGAATGTGGACCAAATCGGTCACTCCCTACAAGAGTTATCGCACAATTTTTCCGAATATTTTTGAACTTTTGTGGGGTAGGTACCTGAAGGAGTGGACCGATATGGCTTATCTACGAACTTAAACTAAGTTTGGAAACAATATTACAAAGGCCAACTTTTGGCCGGAATCGGCATATCCGTTCGAGAATTATCTTGCGCTTCCCATAAACATGGTATCATAGGGTTTGTTTTTCAACTTTCAGGCTATTTTATCAGGAAGTATGGACTTGCCCCTGAGGAAACTTGTACCTTCGTATAGGGGACAGTGAATACAAGATGTTACAACAAAAACCAAGGCGATTGGAGAGCAGGTCATACACTGAACTTTTCCGAAATTTTGTGTGGGAGGTACTCGAAGGAGTTTAACGATTGAGTCCATATTGGAACCTCATCTAAGTCTGGTAGAAATTTCATAATGTGCAATGTATGGACCAAATCGGTTACTTCCTTCAAGAGTTATCGCACGCAAAAATTTTCCGAACATTTTCGAACTTTTGTGGGGGAGGTACCGGAAGGAGTGGACCGATTGAGTCCATATTGGAACCTCATCTAAGTTTGGTAGAAATTACACGATGTGCAAAGTATGGACCAAATCGGTTAATCTCTACAAGAGGTACTTAAAGGAATGGACCGACATAGACCATGGGGGTGCCATAGGGGGTTTTTACACCCTTCGGGCTGTTTTCTCAAGAAGTATGGACTTGCCCCTGAAACAACTTTTACCATCGTAATTGAGGCAGCGAATGTAAGTTGCTTCTACAAAAATTAAAGTGATACAATAGCAGGTTTTAAAGTGAACTTATCCAAAATTTTGTGTGGGAGGTACGGGATGGAGTGGACAAATATAGTCCATATTCGAACCTGATCTATATCTGGTAGATATTATGAGAATGTGGACCAAATCGGTCACTCCCTACAAGAGTTATCGTGCGCACAATTTTTCCGAATATTTTTGAACTTTTGTGGGGAGGTACCTGAAGGAGTGGACCTATATGGCCCATCTTCGAACTTAAATCGAATCTGGACAAAATATTTCGATACCCAAAATTTGAACCGAATCGATTGATCCGTTTGAGAGTTATCGTGCGCACCAGCCAGACAGACGGACAGACAGACGGACGGACATTGCTAGATCTACTCAAAATTGTCTGAAACGGATATCGTACAAACATACTTGGGGTCTAAAACCATTATTTCGATGAGGCACATTTTTGGTCGTATCAAAGTGTAAAGGCTGAGGGTATAAAAATTGACCTGTGTTAATATAGACATACAGAGCAAAGGCGCTAAGCTATCCCAATTTTAATATTTTGAATTTTATTAGTCAAAAGCTTATGAACAGGGGTAGTGGTGTAGGGTATCACATAGTCGGCCCCGACCCGAATATAGCCTTGGCTCACTTGTTTTGAAATGTGACACTCTCTGAGTAATTGAGCGACATGTCCCAGACAGATAAAACAAATATAGATTTCGTTCGTTACTAAATGATATAAATTTTATTTCATATTTCCAAGAGTAATCGATATAAAATAATTTAATTTATATTTTATGTATTTATAATGATATCTGTATATTGTAAGCATATATAGTATAAAAACTATTAAACTATTTACATAAATATTTGATTGTTTCTTGTAGCTATTATATAAAATTTGATTGATTCATTGATTGGTGCATGTATAACAACACATACATATACATATGTATACTAGGGTGTACCAAAACACACATTTTTTGTTGAAATGTCCACACCTAAAATGTTTTCTTAAATGTTTCTGGATGAAATAAGAAAATTTTATGTTTTGCCTTTCAATAAATGTTTTTGTTTTTGGGACACCCTATTGTATACTTTGTTAAAGGATATAAAACAAAACTAAAGAAAATAACAAAATTATAATAAAACTTAACAACACAAAAGTATTAAAAAGTAGTAGTATTTCAAAATGATGCAGGACTATTATAAAGACATCTCCGAATCCTGCCCCAAATAATAAAATTGTGGTGCTGTTAATAGCACAAATGAAAATCTTAGGTTATGTTCGTTCAGAGAACTTTGAAATACAAAAATATTGAGGTGTAACATTTTCATACATAATTTTAAATTTAATTTTTAGTAAAATTTTTAATTTTTATAGAGTTCGGAAACTTATTTATAGTAATGATAAAAATGCTTAGAGAAAAACAGCTAATTGGAAAAGAAATTCTTAAACATTGGTTGGGGCATCCATGCCACAAATTATGGATTTCACAACAGATGCAGCAGCCAGTGAGGCATAATTTTGCCATTTGCGGGTGGTGGTGCCATCCTTATAATCGGAAATACCTAAAAAGAAATAGTATTAAATTACCTGTTTAAAAATATTGTCATTTTTTCATGCTTACCCTTCACCAAAATGAAACTCTCCCGGCAATTGCCAATAATACTATCCAGCACGGAACTCATTTCCAAATCTGTTGCCAATAGGCCATATTTCTTGGCGAATTTTATACGCAGATCATCGTTACGCACCAAATCACGTCCGGAACCAATGGGTCCCAAATGCAGGCGCGACTTTGGTATACCATCTACATTATCTGCTCCGATGGGATGTGATACCTCAATCACTTCATTGTTACCAATACTCATAAACAGTTTATCTGAAGTGGCGGCAGGACGATTAAAATCACTTTCAGTTTTTTGTTGTAGAAAGTCAAAAGCCTCAGTCATATAAGTCTCCCATGGACGTTTTACTTCCATATTAGCTTGTAGACTTTCGGCGATTTGTTGTAGGCAATCGTTTTTAGGGAAATAGGTTTTAACATCTTCACCACTGTTATAGACATAAACGTAGGGCTTTTCGGAGCTGAAAGGAGAGAACGTATTCAGTATTAGATAACTTTTTCTGGAGACGTAGTAAAAATTTTTGTTTTTGAAAAAAAAGAAGTGCTTCTATAGACAATTTCTGAAAGAAAGGGTGCTTCTATAGACCCTTTCTGAAAGAGTCTTTCTGAAAGAAAGGATGCTTCTATAGATCCTTTCTGAAAGAAAGGGTGCTTCTATAGACCCTTTCTGAAAGAAAGGGTGCTTCTATAGACCCTTTCTGAAGGAAAGGGTGCTTCTATAGACCCTTTCTGAAGGAAAGGGTGCTTCTAAAGACGCTTTCTAAAAGAAAGGGTGCTTCTAAAGACCCTTTCTAAAAGAAAAGGTGCTTCTAAAGACCCTTTCTAAAAGAAAGGGTGCTTCTAATGACCCTTTCTATAAGAAAAGGTGCTTCTAATGACCCTTTCTAAAAGAAAGGGTGCTTCTAAAGACCCTTTCTAAAAGAAAAGGTGCTAATAAAGACCCTTTCTAAAAGAAAGGGTGCTTCTTAAGACCCTTTCTAAAAGAAAGGGTGCTTCTAAAGACGATTTCTATAAGAAAGAGTGCTTCTGTAGACCCTCTCTGAAAGAAAGGGTGCTTCTATAGACCCTCTCTGAAAGAAAGGGTGCTTCTACAGACCCTCTCTGAAAGAAAGGGTGCTTCTATAGACCCTCTCTGAAAGAAAGGGTGCTTCTACAGACCCTCTCTGAAAGAAAGGGTGCTTCTATAGACCCTCTCTGAAAGAAAGGGTGCTCCTATAGACCCTCTCTGAAAGAAAGGGTGCTTCTATAGACCCTTTCAAAACGAAAGGGTGCTTCTATAGACCCTTTCAAAACGAAAGGGTGCTTCTATAGACCCTTTCAAAATGAAAGGGTGCTTCTATAGACCCTTTCAAAACGGAAGGGTGCTTCTAAAGACCCTTTCTAAAAGAAAGGGTGCTTCTAAAGACCCTTTCTAAAAGAAAGGGTGCTTCTAAAGACCCTTTCTAAAAGAAAGGGTGCTTCTAAAGACCCTTTCTAAAAGAAAGGGTGCTTCTAAAGACCCTTTCTAAAAGAAAGGGTGCAAGCAAAAGATCGTGTTTTCTCGCTATTTGCGATGATGTAGAATCCCAGCCGTTTGGACTCGCGTACAAGATTGTGACTAAGAAACTGAAATGCTTCGGCTCAAGTACACCTACAGATGCTAAAACATTAGATAACATTGTGAATCACCTTTTTCCTCACCAAGCTGTAACATCATGGGCAACTTTTGACCCTGGGGGACATTTTGCCCACCCCCCGGTTACACCAGCGGAGATAAATATTGCCGTCTCTAAATTCGATGACTCTAAAGCGCCTGGTCTCGATGGAATTCCCAACTACGTTCTAAAAGAGATTATAAGTTGCTGTGGAGAACAAATGCTTAAATTACTGAACTCCTGCTTAGAATATGGATCCTTTCCATCGTTATGGAAAAGGCAAAGACTAGTCCTATTGCCCAAAAACGGCAAGCCCTTGGAAAATCCTTCATCATACCGCCCGCTATGTATGATAGATACATGCGGAAAACTCCTTGAGAGCATTATCCGCGACAGACTTGAAGAGTACATAGAACGTGCAAAGGGCTTATCTGAAAGCCAATTTGGCTTCAGAAAAAAAAGATCTACGATCGATGCAATAAAAATGGTAACAGATATCGCAAGGGAAGCAACAAATGGCCAAAGCTGGAAAAAAGAGTATTGTGTTGTCATAACACTAGATGTTAAAAATGCCTTTAACACAGCTAACTGGGAGAATATTATAAACGCTCTGAGACGGTTAAACGTCCCGGCATATCTTGTGGCTATACTCAAGGACTACTTCCGCAACAGAATACTAATATACCAAACTGAGGAGGGTTTAAAAGAATACCGAATATCAGGAGGAGTACCACAAGGATCTGTTCTTGGACCTCTTCTGTGGAACGTAATGTATGATGGTGTCTTAAAGCTAAAACTCCCAGAGAGAGCAAATATTATTGGATTTGCAGATGATATTGCGCTAGTTATAGTTGCAAAAACAACCGAAGAAGCAAAAAATGTCTCAGAAGTCAGCATACAGTTGGTTAAATCGTGGCTGTGTTCACAAGGCCTAGCATTAGCCGATCAAAAAACGGAAGCTGTATTAATTACAAGCCGCAGAACTGTAGAAAGGATAAATATTCAAATCGGAGAATGTACAATCACAACAGCGGAAAGCCTGAAATACCTAGGCGTTATTATAGACAATCGTTTATCTTTCAAGGAGCATTTGAATTACGTAAAGGCGAAAGCCGGGAACACTTGTAAAGCGCTGTGCCGTATAATGCCAAACACAAGAGGTCCGAGATACTTAAAGAGAAAAATTCTGGCAGGAGTTACCAAAAATATTATTCTTTATGCAGCACCAATATGGGCGAAATCCTTGAGGTATGCCACTTATTACGAAAAGATTGGTACAGTATACAGACTGGCAGCACTACGTGTATGCTGTGCATATAGGACTGTTTCTGACGATGCAGCCTATGTTATCGCAGCTATGATTCCCATAGATATTCTTGCAAGAGAATCAGAATACGTATACAACTCAAGAAGCTCACAGGAAATAGATAATGAATCCGACGTCGCAAGAAGACGTAGCATTACCGAATGGCAAAGTAGGTGGTCAGCATCTACAAAAGGCAGATGGACGTATTCTCTGATAAGAAATGTGGACACATGGTCAAATAGGCGACATGGAGATCTAAACTTCTATCTCACCCAATTTCTCTCCGGACATGGCTGTTTCAGGTCCTATTTATACCGTTTTGGACTTGACTGCTCCCCTGATTGTCCCTGCTGCGTGGAACATGTAGAAGACCCATACCACGTTTTCTTTCTGTCCCCGCGATTCAGTGAAGAGAGGACAAATTTAGAGCGGCAAGTTGGTAGTGAGATATGTGTAGAAAACATAATCGAAATTATGATGACGTCTCTAAGCAATTGGGAGTATGTATGTGAGTACGTAAAGACAATAATATTGGAATTACGGAGGCAAGACGATATTCGAAGAAGAATAACAAATAGAAGTGTTCTATAGAACATTCCCCCCTGCGACGAAATGCCTGTACGGCGGTACCGCAGGGATGGTGGATCAGAGTAAAGGGGTTATTTTAGCGTGTTAAAGTCTCGCACAACTGGCGAAATCATAAACCAGGTAGCCAGAGTCTTTCGATGATTTTTTCCCCGACCAAAAAAAAAAAAAAAAAAAAAGAAAGGGTGCTTCTAAAGACCCTTTCTAAAAGAAAGGGTGCTTCTAAAGAACCTTTCTAAAAGAAAGGGTGCTTCTAAAGACCCTTTCTAAAAGAAAGGGTGCTTCTAAAGACCCTTTCTAAAAGAAAGGGTGCTTCTAAAACCCTTTCTAAAAGAAAGGGTGCTTCTAAAGACCCTTTCTAAAAGAAAGGGTGCTTCTAAAGACCCTTTCTAAAAGAAAGGGTGCTTCTAAAGACCCTTTCCAAAAGAAAGGGTGCTTCTAAAGACCCTCTCTGAAAGAAAGGGTGCTTCTATAGACCCTTTCAAAACGAAAGGGTGCTTCTATAGACCCTTTCAAAACGGAAGGGTGCTTCTAAAGACCCTTTCTAAAAGAAAGGGTGCTTCTAAAGACCCTTTCTAAAAGAAAGGGTGCTTCTAAAGACCATTTCTAAAAGAAAGGGTGCTTCTAAAGACCCTCTCTGAAAGAAAGGGTGCTTCTATAGACCCTCTCTGAAAGAAAGGGTGCTTCTATAGACCCTCTCTGAAAGAAAGGGTGCTTCTATAGACCCTCTCTGAAAGAAAGGTGCTCCTATAGACCCTCTCTGAAAGAAAGGGTGCTTCTATAGACCCTTTCAAAACGAAAGGGTGCTTCTATAGACCCTTTCAAAACGAAAGGGTGCTTCTATAGACCCTTTCAAAACGAAAGGGTGCTTCTATAGACCCTTTCAAAACGGAAGGGTGCTTCTAAAGACCCTTTCTAAAAGAAAGGGTGCTTCTAAAGAACCTTTCTAAAAGAAAGGGTACTTCTAAAGACCCTTTCTAAAAGAAAGGGTGCTTCTAAAGACCCTTTCTAAAAAAAGGGTGCTTCTAAAGACCCTTTCTAAAAGAAAGGGTGCTTCTAAAGACCATTTCTAAAAGAAAGGGTGCTTCTAAATACCCTTTCTAAAAGAAAGGGTGCTTCTAAAGACCCTTTCTAAAAGAAAGGGTGCTTCTAAAGACCCTCTCTGAAAGAAAGGGTGCTTCTATAGACCCTTTCAAAACGAAAGGGTGCTTCTACAGACCCTTTCAAAACGGAAGGGTGCTTCTAAAGACCCTTTCTAAAAGAAAGGGTGCTTCTAAAGAACCTTTCTAAAAGAAAGGGTGCTTCTAAAGACCCTTTCTAAAAGAAAGGGTGCTTCTAAAGACCCTTTCTAAAAAAAGGGTGCTTCTAAAGACCCTTTCTAAAAGAAAGGGTGCTTCTAAAGACCATTTCTAAAAGAAAGGGTGCTTCTAAAGACCCTTTCTAAAAGAAAGGGTGCTTCTAAAGACCCTTTCTAAAAGAAAGGGTGCTTCTAAAGACCCTCTCTGAAAGAAAGGGTGCTTCTATAGACCCTTTCAAAACAAAAGGGTGCTTCTATAGACCCTTTCAAAACGGAAGGGTGCTTCTAAAGACCCTTTCTAAAAGAAAGGGTGCTTCTAAAGACCCTTTCTAAAAGAAAGGGTGCTTCTAAAGACCCTTCCTAAAAGAAAGGGTGCTTCTAAAGACCCTTTCTAAAAGAAAGGGTGCTTCTAAAGACGATTTCTATATGAAAGAGTGCTTCTGTAGACCCTTTCTGAAATAAAGGGTGCTTCTATAGACCCTTTCTGAAAGAAAGACTGCTTCTATAGACCTGTTCTGAAAGAAAGGGTGCTTCTATAGACCCTTTCTGAAAGAAAGGGTGCTTCTTTAGACCCTTTCTGAAAGAAAGGGTGCTTCTATAGACCCTTTCTGAAAGAAAGGGTGCTTCTATAGACCCTTTCTGAAAGAAAGGGTGCTTCTATAGACCCTTTCCAAAAGAGAGGGTGCTTCTATAGACCCTTTCCAAAAGAAAGGGTGCTTCTATAGACCCTTTCTGAAAGAAAGGGTGCTTCTATAGACCCTTTCTGAAAGAAAGGGTGCTTCTATAGACCCTTTCCAAAAGAGAGGGTGCTTCTATAGACCCTTTCCAAAAGAAAGGGTGCTTCTATAGACCCTTTCTGAAAGAAAGGGTGCTTCTATAGACCCTTTCTCAAAGAAAGGGTGCTTCTATAGACCCGTTCTGAAAGAAAGGGTGCTTCTATAGACCCTTTCTGAAGGAAAGGGTGCTTCTATAGACCCTTCTGAAGGAAAGGGTGCTTCTATTGACCCTTTCTCAAAGAATGGGTGCTTCTATAGACCCGTTCTGAAAGAAAGGGTGCTTCTATATACCCGTTCTGAAAGAAAGGGTGCTTCTATAGACCCGTTCTGAAAGAAAGGGTGCTTCTATAGACCCGTTCTGAAAGAAAGGGTGCTTCTATAGACCCTTTCTCAAAGAAAGGGTGCTTCTATAGACCCTTTCTCAAAGAAAGGGTGCTTCTATAGACCCTTTCTCAAAGAAAGGGTGCTTCTATAGACCCGTTCTGAAAGAAAGGGTGCTTCTATAGACCCTTTCCAAAAGAAAGGGTGCTTCTATAGACCCGTTCTGAAAGAAAGGGTGTTTCTATAAACCCTTTCCAAAAGAAAGGGTGCTTCTATAGACCCTTTCCAAAAGAAAGGGTGCTTCTATAGACCCTTTCCAAAAGAAAGGGTGCTTCTACAGACCCTTTCCAAAAGAAAGGGTACTTCTATAGACCCTTTCCAAAAGAAAGGGTGCTTCTATAGACCCTTTCCAAAAGAAAGGGTGCTTCTATAGACCCTTTCCAAAAGAAAGGGTGCTTCTATAGACCCTTTCCAAAAGAAAGGGTGCTTCTATAGACCCTTTCCAAAAGAAAGGGTGCTTCTATAGACCCTTTCCAAAAGAAAGGGTGCTTCTATAGTCCCTTTCCAAAAGAAAGGGTGCTTCTATAGACCCTTTCCAAAAGAAAGGGTGCTTCTATAGACCCTTTCCAAAAGAAAGGGTGCTTCTATAGACCCTTTCCAAAAGAAAGGGTGCTTCTATAGACCCTTTCCAAAAGAAAGGGTGCTTCTATAGACCCTTTCCAAAAGAAAGGGTGCTTCTATAGACCCTTTCCAAAAGAAAGGGTGCTTCTATAGACCCTTTCCAAAAGAAAGGGTGCTTCTATAGACCCTTTCCAAAAGAAAGGGTGCTTCTATAGACCCTTTCCAAAAGAAAGGGTGCTTCTATAGACCCTTTCCAAAAGAAAGGGTGCTTCTATAGACCCTTTCCAAAAGAAAGGGTGCTTCTATAGACCCTTTCCAAAAGAAAGGGTGCTTCTATAGACCCTTTCCAAAAGAAAGGGTGCTTCTATAGACCCTTTCCAAAAGAAAGGGTGCTTCTATAGACCCTTTCCAAAAGAAAGGGTGCTTCTATAGACCCTTTCCAAAAGAAAGGGTGCTTCTATAGACCCTTTCCAAAAGAAAGGGTGCTTCTATAGACCCTTTCCAAAAGAAAGGGTGCTTCTATAGACCCTTTCCAAAAGAAAGGGTGCTTCTATAGACCCTTTCCAAAAGAAAGGGTGCTTCTATAGACCCTTTCCAAAAGAAAGGGTGCTTCTATAGACCCTTTCCAAAAGAAAGGGTGCTTCTATAGACCCTTTCCAAAAGAAAGGGTGCTTCTATAGACCCTTTCCAAAAGAAAGGGTGCTTCTATAGACCCTTTCCAAAAGAAAGGGTGCTTCTATAGACCCTTTCCAAAAGAAAGGGTGCTTCTATAGACCCTTTCCAAAAGAAAGGGTGCTTCTATAGACCCTTTCCAAAAGAAAGGGTGCTTCTATAGACCCTTTCCAAAAGAAAGGGTGCTTCTATAGACCCTTTCCAAAAGAAAGGGTGCTTCTATAGACCCTTTCCAAAAGAAAGGGTGCTTCTATAGACCCTTTCCAAAAGAAAGGGTGCTTCTATAGACCCTTTCCAAAAGAAAGGGTGCTTCTATAGACCCTTTCCAAAAGAAAGGGTGCTTCTATAGACCCTTTCCAAAAGAAAGGGTGCTTCTATAGACCCTTTCCAAAAGAAAGGGTGCTTCTATAGACCCTTTCCAAAAGAAAGGTTGCTTCTATAGACCCTTTCCAAAAGAAAGGGTGCTTCTATAGACCCTTTCCAAAAGAAAGGGTGCTTCTATAGACCCTTTCCAAAAGAAAGGGTGCTTCTATAGACCCTTTCCAAAAGAAAGGGTGCTTCTATAGACCCTTTCCAAAAGAAAGGGTGCTTCTATAGACCCTTTCCAAAAGAAAGGGTGCTTCTATAGACCCTTTCCAAAAGAAAGGGTGCTTCTATAGACCCTTTCCAAAAGAAAGGGTGCTTCTATAGACCCTTTCCAAAAGAAAGGGTGCTTCTATAGACCCTTTCCAAAAGAAAGGGTGCTTCTATAGACCCTTTCCAAAAGAAAGGGTGCTTCTATAGACCCTTTCCAAAAGAAAGGGTGCTTCTATAGACCCTTTCCAAAAGAAAGGGTGCTTCTATAGACCCTTTCCAAAAGAAAGGGTGCTTCTATAGACCCTTTCCAAAAGAAAGGGTGCTTCTATAGACCCTTTCCAAAAGAAAGGGTGCTTCTATAGACCCTTTCCAAAAGAAAGGGTGCTTCTATAGACCCTTTCCAAAAGAAAGGGTGCTTCTATAGACCCTTTCCAAAAGAAAGGGTGCTTCTATAGACCCTTTCCAAAAGAAAGGGTGCTTCTATAGACCCTTTCCAAAAGAAAGGGTGCTTCTATAGACCCTTTCCAAAAGAAAGGGTGCTTCTATAGACCCTTTCCAAAAGAAAGGGTGCTTCTATAGACCCTTTCCAAAAGAAAGGGTGCTTCTATAGACCCTTTCCAAAAGAAAGGGTGCTTCTATAGACCCTTTCCAAAAGAAAGGGTGCTTCTATAGGCCCTTTCCAAAAGAAAGGATGCTTCTATTAACTTTTTCTTAAAGATAGGATGCTTCTATAGATCCCCTCTGAAAGAAAGGATGCTTCTATAGACCCTTTCCAAAAGAAAGGGTGCTTCTATAGATCCTTTCTGAAAGAAAGGGTGCTTCTATAGATCCTTTCTGAAAGAAAGTGTGCTTCTATAGATCCTTTCTGAAAGAAAGGGTCCTTCTATAGATCCTTTCTGAAAGAAAGGGTGCTTCTATAGATCCTTTCTGAAAGAAAGGGTGCTTCTATAGATCCTTTCTGAAAGAAAGGGTGCTTCTATTCACCAGTTCAAGAATTTTAAATAGAATAGAAATAGAAATAGAATACATACTTATAAAACAACTTACCCATTGGCCAAAGCTCTCTGTTTGTCCACATATGAGATAACAACATCACCGAGACGAACATGCTTCTTATAATCAGTGTAATGGGGTACACCGCCAGCCACGCCCACAATAAAGACGTAATCAACTTTTTGGAATGTGCCCAATAGACGGGTGGTGGTATTGCCCGTAGCAGTCATGGCCTCACGAGTGCTACCTACCGATGGTAATTTTGTGCTGACAATGCGATGAGCCCCAATATTGCCCAAAGTATAGACATTGGATTCACCTATATTACAACAAAAAGAACAAAAATGTTATTAATACAAATTTTAAAAAATCTAAACTAAGTTTAACATAAACAATTTCACTAGGGTGGGTGAGGGGGTGTATGGGTGACTTGAGTTGATGGTGTTATGGGCAATATTTTCAATGGTGCAATAAACAACAAAATATGGGCCAAATGTAGTTTTTCGTTTGTTGACCAGGGGCGGGACATTTGGTGAAGGTGTTTTTTTTTGAGGGGGCGAAATGTATGAACTTAAGATGTGGAGAAGAGTAGACAACACGACACAACAAGTTTTCTTTTTACAAAAAAATATATTCCCAATACCAAAAATAATAACCAATAACAACATAATAGGTACGTCTACAACACAAAAAGCTTCGGTAATTTTTTGAATATTTTACAAGGACAATAATGTTATGCTGTAGTAGTTAGGCTAGCCCATCTTCCTGTGGGCTTGTTTCATTTCTTACCAATACGTTTTCTCTTTTTCTTTTTTAAAGAATCTTTAGTAAGAGTATCTGTTTATTTTGAGGTTATGTTTGATTATGGATTAGAAAGGCCAAGGGGGGAATGTTTGTAGTTGGTTGGTAGTATTGGTGTACAGACAAGGGGTTTTTTATGTATATAGAGAGAATAAAAGAAAAATAAATGAATTAGTTAAGTCAAACTTCTGCAGGGTAATTAATGTAGTTTTTAATTATTTTTCTGAATTCTGACGAGAATCAGTAGGGTCTGTATTAATTTTTGTTCTCATCCTTTAATATATTTTTAAAATATTATTTATTTTATATGTTACTTACCCACAGTTGTATAACGCACAAAGGTTTCCTTATTCTCCAACATGGCATCCACGGCCAATTTTTCACAATACTGAGCCGTAATAATGGCAATGGTGGGCTGTTTATTGGATGCAATTGTTGGCATTTGTTTGACAACCTGAAATAAAAAATAAACAGTAATTAATAAAATTGTAAAGTTGTGAGCGCCAAAGTAACACCTTAGAAAATTTCTGAAGAATACGAATCTAAGACACCTGCAGGGTGATAGTAACAATCCTGGTATAAAGGACGAATTAAGATTTTATCTTCCTTTATTTCTCCCTCTTTTCGACTAGACAAGCACCCTTAAGTGTTGTAACCTGGGGAGCTACTTTTAACGCCCACTAATGGTAGAGAGTTGAACTGTCTGGTTTTTACCCATCCTTGAAAAAATACCTTACTCTAACAACTACACGTAAATTAAAATTGGCAGGGCAAGAATCGGAGAAGACGCCAATCAAAACAGCGAAGAGGTTAAACCCTCGAGAGGCACAACAGAGGCCGACGAAACCATAAGCAAAAAAAAACCCCAGAAGGAGGTATACAGACCCATCGAGATGTTTTCGTGTGACTCATCATCTGCCTCAACTCCAAAAACCCACAAAAGTGTAATGGAGGTGAGCACGTTGATGAACAGAGTGAAGCCATTCGACTTAGGTGCAAACACGAGCAGGCGGAGCAGTAGTGGGTATGTAACAGCGACAACTACTTCGAAGATCGCCATACCTCAGTCGACCAATCCCAAATCACAACCAGTGGTTGTGAAGACAATCTGGTCGGCCGAGGAACAGCATATTGCCTCGAAGAAGTGGACACCCTTACAGTCGGTCTATTCGCCAGCGTCTTATTTTTCAGTGACGATGAAGGTTAGAGAGAAGATCACTACTGGAGAGCCCAAAAACTCTACAGTCAGTGTATCTTCGCGGAAACCTTGTACGGCTGCGAAGGCGAGCAAGCCTAGAGCGAACCCCAGTTCTTCGTAGAAACCATGCTCGTCTAACCCGCAGAATGTTGACAATGCTCCGCGACGTATTGTCCCAAATGATCCAGCGACCATTGATAAAGCTGATGCTAACGGGTGCATCCGCGATTGCCATTGTTTACTGGTTGAAGGTCATCTCAGACGTTTTAGATCAGAGCAACGTTCGACTCGGCCAGGCAGCCCTTTATAAGAGAGCCAAGTTCATTAGCAGCGATAATAAGAAATTAATAGATTTTCTTAATCACGCATTTTATGGCATTAGCTCACAGTGGGAAGGCAGTTACCTGGCGGCTGTATCTATTGTCGGGTTTGTTATTAAGTTTGTCAGAGGACGTCTGGAGAAGACTAAAAAGTCTAGAGGGATGCTAACGATCGGATTAGGAAAATTACTCTTCTCAATCCCTACGAAGCACTAGTAGGACGGAAGGAAACCTAACTCATTGAAAAGCTACTCCTGTTGTACTTATGAAAATTTTCTCAACCTAAATCATCGACATTGCCCTAATCCATGCACCTTATTTGTATAAAAATAAGGTGAATAGACTAAGTGAAAAACCCTATAGTTTGTCCCCAGGCTTGAATTGGGACAAGGGTGTATAGTTGCTAAAAACGAACCTTAATTTAACTCTTTTGTCTAATTTCCCAACGGTGCGGATGGAAGGATAACGTAGCAGGCCTTTGATACTGTCCTCGATCGACATGCTGTACGAAGACCCCGAACCACCAGGCAAGGTCAGCGGCTTTTGGACGAGCTAGTGAGCATAGGCTAGGTAATCTTTGGGTACGAAGCAAATGTTCAGCACTTTCGTTGGGGAATCAGTGACACAAATGTAAAAGGTGATCGCACATTCAACTTTATTTTACAATTTTAAAAAATAGGTTACTCTCATCTCGATTTAGCAATGTCCGTCCGTCTGTCGGTCTGGCTGGAGCGCACGATAACTCTCGAACGGATTAACCGATTTTGACCAAAATTCGGCTTTCGTAATATTTTATTCAAACTTAGTTTAAGTTCGAAAATGAGACACATCGGTCAACTCCTTCGGGTACCTCCCCCATAAAAGTTCAAAAATGTTCGGAATCTAGACGGGAGTAACACCTTTGGTTTATACTTTGCGCATCGTGAAATTTCTACCAGTCATAGTTGACGTTCCAATAAGGACTCTATCGGTGCACTCCTTCGGGCACATCCCACACAAAATTTTGGAAAAGTTCACCTCTCGAATCGCTTTGATTTCTGTTGTAACAACTTGTATTCGCTGCCACCATTATTTCCTGAGAAAATAGCCGAAAAGTGTAAAAACCCCTATGACACAATCTGCAGTGACTGGAACACACGATAACTCTCGAACTAATCAACCAATTGGTTCAAAATTCGGCCTTAGTAATATTTTGTCTTAGTTAAAATTCTAAGATTTATCCAAGATTTTATCCACTAATTCAGGTCTTATGCTACTACAACAACAACAAATAATTCAGGTACCTCCAACACACAAGTTAAAAAATTTTTCGTAAAACTTGTGCGTACGATAACGCTTGAAGGCAAACTTCAGATCTACTACAACTACAACTTTAGTTCAACTTCTAAAATGGTCCATATCGGTATTTTCCTTAGAGCACCTACCTCACAAAAGTTCAAGATTTTTGTTTAAGTGCTAAACTACTTCAGTAGATGAAAGTTTCTATATACATAGGCTGAGGGTATGTCTCTGTCGGCAAAGCCCATTGATACTGTTTGACTTCTAGTTTTTTGTAGAAGTTTTTTTTCGCATCCCCTATTACGATGGTCGTACCAGGGACCACCCTAACACATGTTCAATATTATCGTTTGAGTGCTGTTTAAAGGCTGTTCGAGTTTCATAATGAAATTTTTACCAAAGGAACTCCTTGTGGCCCTGTTTACAGAGGTATATTGTTTTTCGTGGACAAATCCATTCTTCCTGAGATAATTTACCAAAAACACCAAAATGGCTACGCACCAACTAAAACGTGAAATGTCTGGTGGGTACGATAGCTATCGAGAAGAGTGACTGACATTGGTCCGAACTTTGCACATTATATTACTTCCCTCAAAATCAAGTTCGAAGATGGACTATAAGAAACAACTCCGTTCGGTACCTTACTTACGAAAGTTAAAAATTTTGGCTTAAGTGCAGTCGGTCCATTCCTTCAGGTTGATTCTCGGCAAAAGTTCAATATTTCAGCGCTTTAACCCATTTTAAGCCCATTCTCGAATCGTGTTGAGATTTTAATAGCGGGTAGTCATTGTGTTGGATGACATAGGGGATGGAAGATACCAAGGAACGGTCCTGACCGGCTTTAACATGGCAACGTAACCCTCCCCTAGAAAAAAGCAGCCTACTATGAAAAAAACGAAAGAAAAGAAAAGCCAATCCCTCTAAAGTTGACGAACCCCGTAAACGTTTTAAGGACCATTATCTGCGAATCTGCACCTGGAATGTTCGCACTCTTTATAGAGAAGGTGCAGTTTACGCATTGGCAGATGTACTTGAAAAATACAAGGCCGACATTACCGCCATACAGGAAATACGATGGATTGGGAAAGGCGTCACAACAACACCTAAAGGTGACGCACTGTATTATAGCTGCCGTGACACAAAGCATGCAAAGTTGGTCGGAGGTATAAACATCTGGTCTCCAGCTTCACCACAGTGAATTAAAAACTCGCACCAATTCGATTAAAAGCAAAATTTGTCAACATCAGCTTTATTTGCGCTCATGCTCCCACTGAAGACAAGGACTAACAGACCAAAGATATACTTTACAAGCGCTTAGAAGAAACTTATGACCGTCAGCCTGCCATTATATCAAAATTATACTAGGCGATTTAATGCCAAAATTGGAAAGGAGAATATCTTTGGCCCAACAGTCGGGAAATTCAGTCTCCGCAGTGAAACATCTGACAACATGGTAGTTAGCAGTACCAGATTTAAGCGTCTCGATATTCATAAGGGCACCTGGCTGTCGCCAGATCATAGAAAAAGAAATCAAATTGATCATGTTGTGACAGATGGAAGACATGCATCAAGCGTGTTGGATGTACTATCGTTCCGAGGTGCAAACATAGACTCGGACCACTATCTTGTTGCAGCAAAGGTTCATACCAGATTAAACGAAACAAAGAAAGTGCGAACAGACACAACACGAAAGTTGGACATCGGTAAGCTGCAATCACAACAGATAGCCACAGCATATTCCACTCAACGGGCCCAACTGCCTAATCAAAGTACTCCTCGTCCCGATAACATATCAGGACAATGGCAAAACATTGTCCACTCCATGCAAACAGCCGCAAAATCAGTACTTGGATACCAGAGACCTCTACCAAGGAATCTATGGTATGACCAGGAGTGTCGTGCTGCTACCGAAGAGAAAAATGCGGCATATAGGGCTACTTTACAATCAGTAGCAACGCGTAGCGCAGGGGAAAGATATCGGGAGAAAAGGAGGGAGTAGAAACGTTTTTCCGCAGGAAAAAGAGAGAGATGGAAAAGCGGGAGTGTGCACAAATCGAGATGTACAGGAGACAGAATGAAGTCCGAAAATTCTACCAAAGAGTGAAACATCAAACTGATGGCTTTGGTACAGGCACATCCTCCTGTAGAGACCAGCAAGGTAATCTGGTAACTGGTACAGATAGTGTGCTAAGGATATAGAAAGAGCATTTTTCCAAACTGTTGGTATCCAATAGTAGCGAAGTCGACGAAAATACCACAGATATAATCCCAGAAGATGGTATTGAATGTATACCACCCGGCCAAGATGAGGTAAAGACAGCAATAAACCGGGTGAAGAATAATAAGGCAGCAGGAGCTGATGGCCTACAAGCCGAGCTGTTTAAAACCGGAGGCGACACGCTGATAAGGTGTATGCATCAGCTAGTTAGCTCCATCTGGCAGGAAGAACGCCATATGAAAGGAGATAAGACTTTGTGCACCAACTATAGGGGCATGAGTCGTATCCCAATCGCCTACAAGATAGAGTCTGGGATATTGTGCGAACGATTAAAGCCCATGGCCAATGAAATAATTGGACCTTACCAATGCGGCTTTAGACCTGGCAAGTCCACCATCAACCAGATATTTACCCTGCGGCAAATCCTGGAGAAGACCCAAGAGATGCAGATCGATCACCTTTTGTCGATTATAAAGCAGCCTTCGACAGTCCGCTACGTTCAAAGGTATTCCATGCCATGTCTGAATTTGGTATCCCCGCAAAGCTCATTCGGCTTTGTAAAATGACTCTAAGATAGGAAAGAACCTCTCCGAAGAGTTTTGTACCAAAAGAGGTTTCAGGCAAGGAGACAGCCTTTCGTGTGATCTTTTCAACATCCTGCTGGAAAAGGTTATACGAGAGGCAAACGTCAAAAGAAGTGGCACAATCTTGCTTATGCTGATGATCATGGGACGATCAGTAAAAAAAGTAACCGATACCTTTATGAATGTCGAAGGAGAATCTGCTAAAGTGGGTCTGGCGGTAAACGGCGAGAAGACCAAGTTGATGGTGTCGACGCGCAATGCGTCCATTGAGATCGGACCAACTGTTGAAGTTGGTTCCTATAATTTTGAGGTAGTAAAAGACTTCGTATACCTCGGCACCGCCGTAAACACAACAAACGACATCAGTTGTGAAATAAAAAGAAAAATTATTATGGACAACAGTTGTTACTTTGGCTTAAGTAAGCACTTTAAAAACAAAGCTACAACTCGTCAAACAAAAATAACGCTTTACAAAACACTGATACTACCCGTGCTGATGTATGGTTCCGAAGCCTGGGTACTTGCGCAAGCAGATAAGGCAGTGCTTGGCGTGTTTGAGAGAAAAATTCTTCGAATGATCTACGGTCCAATCTGCGTTAACGGTGAATATCGACGTCGCATGAACCACGAGCTGTATCAGCTATACAACGACACCAGTATAGATAAACGTATCGAGATGCAGCGATTGCGTTGGCTAGGCCATATCATAAGAATAAGCGATGATGAACCCGCTAAAAAGGCATATAAATTCGGGCCGCATGGCGGTGCACGCAGAAAGAAAGAATAGATGGCGCAAGCAAGTGCATGAAGAGATGACAAGGCGCGGTATTTCAGAAAGCGAAGCAATAGACAAAGAAAAATGGAGATCTTTTCTTAGTTCGGTCTATGGAACAAATGTTCTGTAATGGGCCAGCTAAGTAAGTAGTCATTATGTTACTAATTACAACATTATATTTTTTTCACCTGAGGACACCAATAGTTCCTAAAACATTTATTCCGAAAATGTACTCACCTTAATGTCCTTATCTTCATGATGGATTCTGGTATACGAATTATATTCCATTGATTTGATCAGACCCCTTTCCTTGAGAGACATAAAGACCAATATAACATCTTGTTCTTCCCAGCCATAGTCCCTAAATAACAGAAAATATTATAACATAGAAATGAAGAGTTATTTTAACACAAAACAACTCACAAAAAGAAAACAATAACAACTTACTTGGCCAAATCTTCCGGAGTAATGGGATTTGGATATGCTTGTTCAATCAATTCGAGTACTTTTTCCGGTGTCAAGGGTGGAGATTCTAATTGGGTTTCATCCATAGACACTGTTTATGGGCGAGTAGCATAAAGAAGAGACAGAAAAAAGAGAATATCAAATAAATTGTTTTAAATTAATCATAAATGTTTGTTATTGTTATTTTGTTTGTATTAAAGGGCAGTTCAAGGTTAAAATAAATTAAAGCTTTAATTAAACGAACAAACAAACGAATATGTAAATGTTTGTACACAGACATTTTGAAAAACAAATTGCTTTAAATTTGCCTTCTTATTTTTTGCTGTTGTTTTTTTAAGGACGCAACAATGTAAGCGTTTTCTCCAAAAACAAGTGGAAAATGTTAATGTGTTAGTTTGACATTTAAGGTAGGAGACACAGTTGAGGCGGGCGGGAATCATTCCAAAACGATGAGTTTTAATGGTTATGGGGAGCCGAGGAGATTATTATTATTGTGTAAGGATTATACTGCAGTTTGTTTTTTAAGAACACTTAGCGTTAAATGCTTCTTGGGTTTTTTTTGCATGGTTTGTTTTTGCCACAATTATCCTGAATGTGAACACTTATGTGAGGGTAATGATTTCCTTAAAAGCCGTTATTAATGGTTATGAAACACGTAAAAGCTTTCCCATCCATCCGGTAACGTTGTTTGATGTGGTATTTGGTTTTGGTTCATGCAGGACACAACAGTTTTCTTTTTGATGGGAAGTGATACAGGGAGAAAGAAGGCATTTAACGGCAACAGCAACAACATAGACAGATATCGCCAAACAGCCAGCTGAGAGGAGACGATATATTTTGTAATGGTATTTAAGGAATTTCGTAAGAGATATTGCTTGCGCAGTTATTATGCACTGAAGCTAAATTACAACAGGATTAATTATCACCAAATTATATAGTATAAAGTTTCCCTAGAAATTGTTCTGTTCAGAATAAAATGAAACCCTTTCTACGCTCTAAACTGTGACGTATATATATGATATACCTTTCGCACGAATAATAGATACTTCGAAAACGTCATTAATCTATCCGAAAAAGTAGCAGTATGCTGTTTCTGTTCTAAATAAGAGAAAAGTCACTACACCAAGACCTCGCTTTGCGTTGTAGATACGTTCCAAAAAAAAAAAAAAACACGATTCAAAGTGAAACGACGCAAAGCGAATTAAGATTTTCTATGGAAAGCCATGTATAGTTCGGAGATAGGTTCCAGGGTAAAAAAACACTATTTTTCGTATGCACAATATTTTAAGTAGATAAATTACCTGAACAAATAAGAACTCTAAATTACCTATGCAGCCCATCTTCGAACTTGATCTAAGCACAGACCAAATACATATGTTACAAAATGTCAGTACTTTGTCTCAAATCATTCGGAAGATAGCGTGCTTACAACAAAGGGACGGGCGGAAAGACGGCATGGCTAAATCAGCTTATGGGGTCGCAAATGCGTTTCAAACGGAAAAACAAGCTTAATATACCCTTCATACTATGGTGGAGGGTATAAAAAAATTAGACACTCAAACTTAAAACAACCCAACATCGAAAATCGAACGACGCATAGTGAACCAAGCAACGACGCAACTTTGAAAACACCGCAAAGGTCTTGGTGTACGTACATTCTACTTGCTATGGTGATTTGAACCTTTATATGAAGCCTATACTTTTCGTCCCCGTTGTCGATGCCTTCAGAAGATACGTATGCTAGAGGGAACTTTGTTTGATAACACTGTGCAACATTTTTAAGGTAATCTCGTGCAAAAAATTTGAGCTCAGGATTTTTTGAAAGTACAGGCCCAAACGACAAAAACCCTAGTTGGACTTTGTTGTGTCAGAACAGCTTGGATTTTATGGACCAACGTGGTTAAATATTGCCATGTTAAAGCAATTCGGCGCTATATCTCTGAAACCAAAGCGAATCTTCTTATGACCTCTGAAGCAAATTTGTAGATTGGGGCAAGAATAAAATATTTGGAGAAATAGTGAACTCGAAAAACAAAATTTATTGCCTCAAATTTTATAAAATATCGAAAATTTCCATAATTTGTATACACTTCACACCATATCTCCAAAACCGTTAATTTTTTTTTTTAATGTTTTTTTTTTCGGAAAAATATTCGCTGGAATGTAATACACAACTCTTCGGGACATGTCACTGTTGTAAAATGCCTCTTTCAGGTTGTTTTCAGTATATTTTACAACGACTATTCAGTAAATATGTCAATAATGTGGTGAAATCAAAAATGCGATAATAAACTATCGGTGTGAACTGTGTTGTAAAATATATGAAAAATACTACTGAAAATACCGCTGAAACAACATTAAATAAGCATTTTAGAGTTTCCGAATGTTCCGAAGAATTGCTGAGAACTTTATTTGGAAGATTTTTGCAAAAGGTTACCTGGTTCAACTCCCAATAGTTTAGCCGTTACTGGCCAGAATTTCAGCAATTGTGTAAAATTTTCTATATTTTATCGATTTTGTTGCCCTAGATGTAGTTTATCTGGTCTGTTAAAAAATAATTCTACTATAAAATCCGAACTGGATCTGACAGGACAAAGCCTTACCAGGGTTTTTGTAGTCTCAATATGTACTTTAAAAAAAAAATGCATACTAGAAGTTGTTTGCATTTTCAGTGTTGCATAGTGTAACAATATGCGACGCGAAAATTATTAACCATATTTTGACACCGCAGCGTGATAGAAGACCAAAAATAAGAAGACACGTGTTCCGGCGTTTTTCCCTATCACTTCTACTTTGGCGGTTAAGGGCCCCCAACGACCTGAGGCTTTGATGTCAAAAGGGATCATTTTGTCGGGCACATATCTTCTAAATAGCTTGGAAATTGGGAATACTCGTGGATTAAAGGTTGTAGCTCTCGTCCTGAAGAATAATAATTGTGAACACATAAAATCCATTCGACCTCATCTTCAAGGTCAAAATCGTCAAGGTCAAATTTCCGTTATGGTTATTTCTCGGATTTTAGTCTGTAGATATCAAATCGATCAAAATTGAATCTTTAGAATCTTTTTATGTTCTAGAAAGTTTTTTTTATTGAAATCTCAGGTACATTTTTGTAGTTACCTGTATCCTTAATTTTTGGGCGGTTCGGTTCGTATGTTCCAGAAAGTTCTTTGCTGATATATTTGCTACATTATTGTGGTTGATTGCTTTTTTGAATTTTAAACGGTTCGGTATCTATGAAGCGGAAACCAAGAAAAGAGGATAAAATTCGCATTTGTTTAGCTATTTTGGCCATTAAGAACCGTTTCTACAAAGTTCGTATGTTCTAGAAAGTTGTTTATTGAGATTTAGCGAAAATTTTTCTAGTTGGTTGTTGGCTTCAATTTTGATCGGTTTGATATCTACAGACTAAAATCCGAGAAAAAAAAAACATAATGGAAATTTGACTTTGACGATTTTGACCTTGAAGGTGAGGTTGAGTGGATTTTATGTGTTCACAATTATTATTCTTTAAGACGAGAGCTAAAACTTTTCTTCTACGAGTGAGCGCAGATTCGTAGCGGTCTATCTATTGAAAAGATGACTCCAAAAATAAGATCCACTTCAATAATGAAACGACTCATTCCTTTAAGTAGCGCCCACTAGTCATTTCAATGGACCATCGTATAACTTTTGGACCAGTATGCTAGGTAGCATGGACTCTTCCACGGAAAACATAATATCGTTTTAAATAGGACCGCAACAAACAGCATCGTATACATTTCCAACGGACCTTCGAACAGACCCTAAACTGCACTTAAAAAATATTGACTCTTATGGGAGTGGTACTCTAAGGAGAGGACCAATATGGGCCATTTTAGAAGTCAAACTAAATTTGGACAAAATATTAGGAAATCAAAAGTTTGGACCGCCGTTCAAGAGATATCGTGCATAACATTTTAGTCACATATTTTAAATCATGGGTGGAAGTATCGGAAATTGTAGACCGCTATTGCCCATCTTCGTACTGTAACTATGTTTGGACAAAATATGGCGATTGCCAACTTTTTAACCAAATCGGTTAGCCAGTTTGAGATTTATCGTGCTCTCCAGCCACTACGAAACTTTGTGTGGGAGGTACCCGTAGGACTGGACAAATATAGTCCATATTCGAACTTGATCTATATCTGGTAGATATATTAGGTGGACCAAATCGGTCACTCCCTTCAAGAGTTATCGTGCGCACATTTTTTCCGAAATTTTTTGAACTTTTATAGGGGAGATACCTGAAGTAATGTATCGATATGGTTTATCTTTGAACTTAAACTATGTTTGGACAAAATATTACGAAGGCTAAATGTTGGACCGAATCGGCAGATCCGTTCGAGAGTTTTCTTGCGCTCCAACCACTACACACGGTATTATAGGGGTTTTTATACCTTTCAGGCTATGTTCTCAGGAAGTATGGAATTGTCTCTGATGAAATTTGTACCTTCTTATGGGGGGAGCAGGTCCTAAACTGAACTATTCCGAAATTTGTTGTAGGAGGTAACCGAAGGGGTGTACCGATTGAGTCCATATTAGAACCTCATCTAAGTCTGGTAGAGATTTTACGATGTGCAAAGTATGGACCCAATCGGTTACTCCCTTCAAGAGTTATCGTGTGCACACATTTTCCGAACATTTTCGCTTTTATGGGGGAGGTACCGGAAGGAGTGGACCGATAAAACCCTAGAACCCCTAGAACTTAAACTAAGTTTGGACAAAATATTACGAAAGCCAAATTTTGGGTCGTTCGAGAGTTATAGTGCGCTCCAGCCAGCCAGACAGACGGCTAAATTAACTCCAAATTGTCTGAAACGGATTTCGTCCCAACATACTTCGGCTCTTAAACCATTATTTCGATGAGGCACATTTTGCCCGTATGAAAGTGTATATACCCCGTTAGCTGAGTGCTGAGGGTATATACAGTTTCAAATTACTTTGTGCGAGAGCCTTTTTTGTGCTGGGGGTATATACAGTTTCAAATTACTTTGTGCGAGAGCCTTTTTTGTCGAAACACCTTATATCTAACATTAGATTAGATAATCTTAAGTAAAAACTCATCAAAATGTGACACAGGGATACGAGGTTGTAAAAAAGCCATAACCCTAGTGTCCATACTTTTTGATGTAATTACCCAAAATATCTAAAAACCCCTTCGTGAACCAAATAAAATGGTTACGAATTGAGTATTCGAAATACCGGTATCCCTGTTAACAGGGATTTAATGTTTTTCGTGGGCATGTCGATCAAATAATTCTTTGATGATCAACCAAGTTGGCTGGAGATCACGATAATAACCCGAAGGAATCAGTGAAAATGGTCAATATGTATCTAAAACTTAAATCAAGTTCGAAGATGGACTATATCGGACAACTCCTTTCTGTATAAATGTTCAAAATTTTCACAACAATCGATAAAGGACTCTTCGATAATTGTTTTGACTTTTTTACCAAAGCTAGTCCTTCTGGTTTTGATTACAATGAATGATATAATTTTTGGGGGGAGATAATGGCCTAAAAGATTTAAAAACCTTACCTTGTTATTAAAAAAATTATCGAAAATTACAGATACACCAGAAAAGTCAGCTATTCTCAATTGCATATGTTTTTTTCTTCTGTATTTATCGTTTACATGGTAGTAATTTGGAAATTGTATATGAGAATTATATACAACCTATACAAATTATTATTCAACAAAACACTGTCTCGACAGAATCAACGTTCGCCAGCAGATGCAAACGATATTTTATATTCACCTAAATGGAAGAACAAGAGGAATGCTCATTTTTTTCAGAGAACATCTAACTTCGATATAGAGAGACTAATTTGTATGATAATTCTTATTTGTGTCTATAACACTGTGTGTAATTTTTTCATTCATGTTGATATTAATCACGTGATAGAAGACCAAAAATAAGAAGACACGTGTCCCGGCGTTTTCTCCTATCACTTCAACTTTCGCGGTTATGGGCCCACAGAGACCTGAGACTTTGATGTCAAAAGGGATCATTTAATCATGCACATATCTTCTAAACCGCTTGGATTTGGGATTACTCGTGGAGGAAAAGTTGTAACTCTCGTCCTGAAGAATAATAATTGTGAACACCATCCATTCGACCTCATCTTTAAGGTCAAAATCGTCAAGGTCGAATTTACATTATGGGTTATTCTCGGATTTTAGTCTACAGATATCAAACCGATCAAAATTGAAGCAAACAACCAACTAGTAAAATGTTCCTTAGATCTCAATAAACAACTTCCTGGAACATACGAACACTATAGAAACGGTTCATAATGTCCAAAATAGCTAAACAAATGCGAATTTAATCCTCTTTTCTTGGTTTCCCCTCCATAGATACTAAACCGTTCGAAATTCAACAAAGAAATCAACCTCAATAATGTAGCAAAGATATCAGCAAACAACTTTCTGGAACATACGAAATGTCTATGATAATAATATAATAATTTATAATTGTTCCACAAACATCCCATAAGGGACAAGGGAGACTTCTCTCATATCAATGAGTTCACCCCGATTCATATTAGCTCAATGATATGGGACCTACTGTTTATCGCTGAGTCCGAACGGTGTGTCTTAAGACACCAATTGTAAAGAAGTTTTACATGGCTGAAATACTCAGGAAATGGCGCCAACATTACTGAGGGGTATTTTGCCACCGTTGAAAATATGTTGATGTTGTCTGGCCGGGGAATCGGTTCTTAAATGCGAAAATAGCCAAAAACTTTCGAAAATATTAGATTTTTATAATTTTTTCACCTATTTTGGTCCGCAGATACCGAACCGCCCAAAAATTAAGGATACAGTTAACAACAAAAATGTACCTAAAATTTCAATAAACAACTTTCTAGAACATAAACAGATTCTAGGAATGATTCTTTAAGCTGAAATTTGCAAACAATAAATTTATTTTTAATATTTCCCCCTACTCAGTAGTGCGATTCTGTAACTCCTTAACGACAGAATTAACGACGAATGTCGGTAGTTAACGATAATTTTCGGTAAGTGCTATTCTGTATACCAATTTTACGATTTTTGTCGGTAAATTTTGTCGTTAATTACCGAAAATTATTGTTAAGTTAACAACCAACAAGTAAAAAAGTATCAGTCGGCTTTGCCGACAGAGATATACCCTCAGCCTGTGTATATTGAAACAATTTTTTCCCAAAATACGTATGTATTTAGGGGGTTTTAAAAATGTTGAACCGACAAAAATGTTGATTAGGATTAAAGATCAAAAGTTTTACGGAGGAGATACTACAAGGAATGGATCGACATTGACCGTTATGGAAGTGAATCTCCAGCCACAACATATGGTGCCATAGGGGGTTTTTACACTCTTTCGGGCTATTGGCACAAGAAGTATGGGCTTGCCCCTAAAAAAAACTTTTACCATCGTAATTAAGGCAGCGAATGCAAGTTGCTTCAACAAAAATCAATGTGATTCGATATTAGGTCTTAAAGTGAACTTATCCGCAATTTTGGGTGGGAGGTACCGGAAGGGGTGGACAAATATAGTCCATATTTGAACCTGAATTATATCTGGTAGATATATTAGGATGTGTAAAGTATAGACCAATTCGGCCACTCCCTTCAAGAGTTACAGTACGAACAATTTTTCCGAATATATTTGAACTTTTGTTGGGGAGGTACCTGAAGGAGTGGACCGATATGGCTTATCTTCAAACTTAAACTATGTTTTGACAAAATATTACTAAGGCCATATTTTAGACCGAATCGGCAGATCCGTTCGAGAGTTATCTTGCGCTCCAACCACCTCACAGGGTGTCATAGGGGTTTTTTGCAACTTTCATGCTATTTTCTCAGGAAGTATGGACTTGCCCCTGATGAAACTAGTACCGTCGTATGGAGGGCAGTGAATACAAGTTGCTGAAATAAAAATCAAAGCGATTCGAGAGATGGCCCTAAACTGATCTTTTCCGAAATTTTGTGTGGGAGGTACCCGAAGGAGTGGACCTATTGAGACCATATTGGAACCTCATCTATGTCTGGTAGAAAGTTCACGATGTGTAAAGTATGGAGCAGATCGGTTACTTACTTTAAGAGTTATCGTTAGCACAATTTTTCCGAACATTTTGGAACTTATGTGGGGGAGGTACCGGAAGGAGTGGACCGATATAACCCATCTTCGAACTTAAACTAAGTTTGGACAAAATATTACGAAAGCCAAAATTTGAACCGAATCGGTTCATCCGTTCGAGAGTTATTGTGCGCTCCAGCCAGCAGGACAGACAGACAGACAGACGGACGGACATGGCTAGATCGACTCCAAATTGTCTGAAACACATTTCGTCCAAACATACTTGGGGTCTAAAACCATTATTTCGATGAGGCACATTTTCATCGTATCAAAGTGCCTAAAGGCTGAGGGTATAAAAAAAGTAGTTGTTAAGTCTTAACGACAGTACATTATTGCAATATTTTGCTGAATTCTTTTAACAACGGCGTTTTATATGAACATATGCTATGTCAATAAAGACGGTACACAAGGTAAATTCCGCCTTATTGAGAAAAATCTTATTAAGGCATTTACATAAGGGTTAACTATGTAGGATAACAGGGGGAAGCTTCGCCACTGTTGTGCTTTCGCCGGCGCCGATTTTATTGAAGCTGCATAAAGATCACCAAAGAGAAAGTTGTAGATCTTCGATTAACTCATAACTTTCCCTGGGAGGATCTACATGTAGCATCAATTAAATCGGCGCTGACGAAAGCGCAACAGTGCCGAAGCTGCCCCATGCTATCCTTTCCTTATTATTAAAGAGGAAAACCGTTAGCTAAATCTTCAAAAGAACTCAAGGCCTATACCAATGCCCTTAACACTATTTTTCTACGAGGCCAAAACGTGTATGGTGTTCCTACAACCTACTTTGTTCTGTTGTAATATTATAGATTTAAACTCAGCATCGCTAATAATCAGAATGCTAAAAATGTCGTATATGTTCGGATTTCCGAACTTTTTACACACTACGTATGAGAAATTCCATTTGATGTGGGCGTGAATTGAATATGTGAATATATAAACTCAAATGACGGTAACGTGGATCCACGTACATCATTGTAGGGGTTTAAGTCGTGTCAAATTTCAAAGCTAAATATTCATTTGACAATAATAACTCTTCGTTTTATTGCGGTGTTTAAAATTTATTTATCTGTACATTCATAAAAATACAATTATCTTCAAAGTGACCTTTTGACCAATGATTCTGATTACACTGTCCTGCCCACTTCAAACTTATTATGCCTTGCCGAGCTAATACGTGGATGCGAATAACACGTTTACTCATATCCTGGAATAAAACCACGAAAATCTATGAGATTTATTTACCTCCTAGAAGTAAATACATACATACACACTTGACGCTTTAGAAGTTGAAAGTAGACTTGTGTTACGCATTGTTGGAATACTTGCTGATACTTATGTATGTTAGGCGCATTTCTTCAAAAAGCGGACCTTTCTTCGTCCCTTACGGGTTTTTTGCCTGTATTTGCGAAAAAACAATATTTTTAATTGAAAAATACATTAATAAATATCAAAAAAAAAATATTTGACAATTTGTCTTTCCATCGATATTCGTCGGTATGTGCTAACGATTTCTACAATCGTTAACATAACGTTAATAACGAACCGACATCGGTAGTTAACAAAAATATTCGGTTGAGTTAACGAATGTGCTATTCTGTAACTTTATGTTACCGATTGTAGAAATCGTTAGCACATACCGACGAATATCGATAAAAAGACAAATTGTCAAATAATATATTTTTGTATTTATTAATGTATTTTTGAGTGAAGATTATTAATTCTTCGCAACTACAGAAGATAAAACGCGTAAAGGAGGACAAATGTCTTCTTTTGGAAGGAAGAAATCTAAAATAAGTGTCTGCAAGTATCCCAACAATGCGAACACCAAGATTAACTTCAACTTCAAAAACGTCAAGTGTGTATGTGAGTACTTCTAGGAGGTAAAGGAACAATACATGATTGACATCAATTTTGGTGGTTTTATTCCAGGATATGAAGAAAAATATCATTAGCCTCCATCGTAATAGCTCGGAAAGACAAAATATAGAATATCCCCAATTTATGGTTTTGATGTGGACAAGAACTTGTCTTTTAGACCAATAAATATGGCTGTGTGCATCTACAAACAGAACCTGCATTATTTATATTTGACGTATATTTGGCAAAAGGGTCAAAAGGACACTTACTACTGTAGCGAATTTTATAGATGTATGATTTAAAAATAAATTTGGTAAAATCCTTCCTAAAGCGCTGTTTTATTTTTTCTAATTAAAAAGGTAGGGTCATATTTTGGGTTGTGGCGCTTTGTGGAAAAAATTCTGAACAGCGCAATAAAAGGAAGAGCTATATAAAGGTGGAACTTTGAAAATTTGCACACTTAAGTCCCTTCGGCGACGTTCGTGGATCCACGTTACCGCCACTTAAGTTTACAGGCACATATTCATTTCACGCCCACATTGAATGGAATTTCCCATAGTGTAGAGTATGTAAAGTTGGATTGTTAGTGATGTTGAGTTGAAATCTTTATAAGATTGCCACAAAGCGAGGTAGAATATACTGTTTTAATACTTTAGCAAACGTATTTCATCATTAATAAGTAAGGCAAAGGTGTGCGTTTAGCCTTCATATATACATATGTACATACATGGTTAACCCTTATATAAATGTCTTATGAAGATTTTTTTCCCAATAACGCGGAATTTACCTTTTATACCCGCCTTATAACATAAATCTTTGCTTATGTTCAAATAAAAACGCATATGTTAAAAGAAATCAGCTAAATATTGCAGTAATGTACTGTCGTTAAGACTTAACGACTACTTTTTTTTGGTTGTTAAGTTAACAACAATTTTCGGTAATTACCGACACAATTTACCGACAAAAATTGTTAAAATTGGTATACAGAATAGCACTTACCGAAAATTATAGTTAACTACCGACATTCGTCGTTAATTTTGTCGTTAAGGAGTTACAGAATCGCACTACTGTAGTGCGATTCTGTAACTTTTTTTAATAACGAACCGACATCGGTAGTTAACAAAAATATTCGGTTGAGTTAACGAATGTGCTATTCTGTAACTTTATGTTACCGATTGTATAAATCGGTAGCACATACCGACGAATATCGATAGAAAGACAAATTGTCAAAATTATATGTTAATATTTATTATTGTGTTTTTAAGTTGAAAATGTTATTTCTTCGCAACTACAGAAGACAAAACACGTAAGGAAGAAAACATATCTCTTTTTGGAAGTAATGTGCCTACAATGGGTGTTTGCAAGCATCCCAACAATGCGTTTCCCAAGGGTAACTTCAACGTCAAGTTTGTCTGTAAGTACTTCTAAGAGAATGAACAGCACATACATATCATAGATTTTGGTGTATTTTTCCAGAATATTTTGCATTAATCTCCACGTAAAGGGACCGCAACGCAAAATATAGAATATCTCCGATTTATGTGTTTTAAGTGGACAGGAACTTGTCTTGCGGACCAACAAATTTGTCTGCAGTCTCAACAAGTTTACACCATCTGTGTTGCAGTGAAAGAAGATTCCTTATATGTATATGTTTAATAGATATATGTAATCAAAATCGTTGGTCAAAAGGTCATGTGTGTGTGTGATATAATAATATAAATGTAGAATCCTATATGTATGTATGTATTTAAAGCGCTGTTTTATTTTTTTTTTCTAATTACAAAGGTAGGGTCATATTTTGGATTGTGGCGCTTTGAAAGCAAATTCTGAATAGCGCAATAAAAATAAGAACTAGATGAAGATTGAGGTTTAAAATATAACATGACTTAAGCCTGTACTTTCAGTGATTTTCGTGGATCCACGTTATCGTCATTTAAGTGTATATATTCAGATCTTCATCGCACGCCCGGAGAGTATGAACAGTTCGGAAATCCGAACTTATACGCCATTTTTAGCAGTCTTATTGTTAGTGATGCTAAGTTTAAATCTATAAGATTACCACAGAACAAAGTAGGTTATAAGAACACTATACACGTGTTGGCCTCAATACGGCATTAAAACCAAAGAAATATTGTGTTAAGCGCATTGGTATAGGTCTTATATAAAAGTGCCACACTTGAGTTCTTTTAAAACTTTAGCTAACGTTTTCTCTCTTTAAAAAATAAAGACAAATATTAGCGTAGCCTTGATATGTATTGTAAAATGGGCTTCGGCAGTACCAATTTGATTGATGCTATATAAAGACCGTCGAAGATCTAAAAATTTCCCTTTGACGATCTTTATGTAGCTTCAATAAAATCGGCGCTGGCGAAAGAGCAACAGTGACGGAGCTGCTTATGTATCCTACATAGTTAATCCTTATGTTAATCATTTAAGAAGATTTTTTCTCAGTAATGCGGATTTTATCTTGTATACCCTTCATATTAACATAACATATGTTAAAAAAAACGCCCTTGTTAAGAAAAATCGGCTAACTATTACAATCATGTACTGTCGTTAAGACTTAACAACTACTTTTTTTTGGTTGTTAACTTAACAATAATTTTCGGTAATTAACGACAAAATTTACCGACAAAAATCGTTAGAATTGGTATACAGAATAGCACTTACCGAAAATTATCGTTAACTACCGACATTCGTCGTTAATTCTGTCGTTAAGGAGTTACAGAATCGCACTACAGGTCTGGAAATAAACCTGAACAGGAAAGAATGATTTAAAATAATCGAATTTTGGGCTTCATGAACCGTTCCTAGAATCTTTATATGTTCTAAAAAGTTGTTTACATTTTTGAAGTTGACTGTATCCTTAATTTTTGGGCCGTTCGGTATCTATAAAAATCTAATATTTTCAAAAGTTTTTGGCTATTTTCGCACTTAAGAACCGTTCATAGACACTTCGAATGTTCCAGAAAATTGTTTGCTGATATCTTTGCTACATTATAGTTGTTAATTGTTTTCTTGAATTTTGAACGGTTTAGTATCTACACAGAAAAAAAATTTTAGCCACTTGATAAAAAATTCAAAGATTCAATCAAAAATTTATCGATTTTCCGGCGACAAAAAAATTGTCGTATTGACAAAATTCGATAAAATTATTTGATCACAAAGTAAAAATACTACTGATAGAATATTTCACATATTGACAAAAATATTTATCAAAATATTCCACATTGTGCTTTATAAAAACAAAATATTTTCTTGATGAAAAAAATTGTTGAATTGTTGTTTTTTTCAATCGATAAAAAATGTTCATATTTAAAATGTTGTTGTTGTTTTTTGTTCAATACAAACCCAAAAGCCAAATTGGTCGAGAATGGTTCGATATTGATTTTAAATTAGATTAAAACTATTAATAAGTTATTACGGGAAGCGTATATGTCATTTTAACAAATAGAGAAAAAATGACACCGTATTTTATAGTAGTTTTTCGTGCTCTACGCGGCTATGCGGTGATATTTTTGATATTCGCAAAAATTGCAAAAAAGTTATAACCCTAATGTTTATTGGTACCAATTCTAACAACCACTGAATGCTGATACAAAATTTGGAATATTTTGATACATATTTTTGTCAATATGTGAAATATTTTATCAGTTCAATATAAAAAAATCGATAAATATTTTAGTCAATATGTGAAAAATTTTATCAGCTGTATTTTTACTTTGTGATCAAATAATTTTATCGAATTTCGTCAATATGACAATTTTTTTATCGCCGGAAAATCGATAATTTTTTTTCTGTGTATGGAGCGGAAACTGAGAAAAGAGGATAAAAATCTCATTTGTGTAGCAATTTTGTCCATTAAGAACCGTTTCTACAGTGTTCGTATGTTCCAGGAAGTTGTTTATTGAGATCTAAGGAACATTTTACTAGTTGGTTGTTTGCTTCAATTTTGATCGGTTTGATATCTGCAGATTAAAATCCGAGAAAAAAATATAATGGAAATTTGTCCTTGAAGATTTTGACCTTGAAGATAAAGTTGAATGGATTTTATGTGTTCACAATTATTATTCTTTAGGACGAGAGCTTCAACCTTGCCTCCGCGAGTAATCCCAAATTTCAAACGGTTTAGAAGATATGTGCCTGACAAAATGATCCCTTTTGGCATCAAAGCCTCAGGTCTTTGGGGGCCTATAACCGCAAAAGTTGAAGTGATAGGGAAAAACGCCGGGACACGTGTCTTCTTATTTTTGGTACTCTATCACGCAGCGGTGTCAAAATATGGTTAATACTTTTCGTGTCGCATAGTGTAATGGTATGTTTACATATAACTGGATTTAATAAACCCACTAAGTTTTCTATGTAGATTCCATTGATTCTACATAAAATAAATCCCCATAGAGAAGGTTGACCCGGCAAAAAGCTATAAAATAATAAATAAGTTATTAGACAATCCATTATAGATAATTATACGGTATATAAAAGTCCGACTGTAATATATTTTTGGTCATTTAGTTCTAAATAATTTAATGAGTGAATTGTTATACATTGGAGCGAAATAAGATTCACCCTTGGAGAAAAATAACACACCATCAAACATTAACTATTATTTTATTTATAATTCATATTTTGTTTATAAAATTTATTTTGGTTGTGCAAAAACTCAAGAGGAAAAAAATAAAAGTTTTTATTTTTTCAAATGTGAAAAAGTAAACTTATAATTATGTCCATCAGTTGTTGTAGGTAACACTATTTCCCGCTTTTTTGAGGCAATGTGTAAATTGCTTTGCGAACATTATTACAATATCCACCCAATTTTTCGGTTCATGTAATTTCTACTACAATACAATACAGTTTGGGTGATTAAATTTTCATCTTTGATTGCGGGATTTTGGAAGTTTTCTTTTTTCGGATGATGGTTGGTTGCTTGCTTGGCTTTTGTTAGCTTAGGTTGTTAGTTGGGAAGAATGGTAACAAAAATTGTTAGATGGAAGCTTGAATGGATGGACGGATGGATGGATGGCTGTCTGTTTGTCTATTTGTTGTCCGTTGCTTTTGTTTTTATTTTTTAAGTCCAATTGTTTGAATGTTTGTTGAGGTTTGTGAGGGGGGTTATTATCATTTCCGCGTTGTTGCAATGGCATTTGTTGTTGTTGTTGTGGTTGTTAGTTGCTCTTGGTAGATTTCAAGCCATATTGCCTTCATTATTTCATCGCCATCACCTGTTTGCTGTTGGGCCTGTAAGGCCTCCTCGAATTTGCGATTGCAATCACCATAACAGTAAATAATGTAACCGTCACGAGCTGCACACAGCGTCATCATCATCACCATCATGAACAACATCCGATGCCAAAAATTGGTGCAGTAGAAAGAAGTAGAAATGTGAAGAAATTATGGACGAAGTAGAGTAGAAATAGAAAGCAAATAATTTTGTTGATAGTATTGGCCAAAAACACACACAAAGTAATGCAGAAGGAAAATATAAATGACAAGAAGGATTCAAAAGTTCAAAGGTGTCATCCATTGTTGTTGAGGTTGTGGTTCGAGATGTTGTTGTTGTTTTATGTTGTTTATCAGGAATAGAAAGAAGAGTTTTGTTTATGAAGAGATTTTTGGATGCAGTTTACATTGTTGTGGCATAGTAAATTAAAAGTGTTTTTGTTTTTAAAGAAAAATTATTAGGAAAATAAAGAAGATAAAGAAAATGTAGGCCAAAACTGCAATACAAAACGCCAAACAAATAATAAAACCAATTTGTAATTTTGGTTTTTATTTTTGTTGTTTTGGTTTGGGGGTTTTGAGTTGTATTGCTCAGTTGTAACCTTGAGTTGCTGTTTGACAGATTCAATTTGTATTTATTTATTGTACCTCCACCGTCATCGTCATCATTTTGTTATGTTTATACTTACGTGGTCTGGATGGTGGTTCTGTGGTTTCTTCCAATATTCGCAATTCTATTTCTAGCGATTGAATTTCATCGTAACCCTTTTGCATTAGTTTCATAATCTTCTTGATGAAACCCACATAGTCTGAAAATAAAACAGCCAAATAAATTGAAATGAGTAAACAATTTTATATGAGTCTTCGGAATTTAAACTATTTATTTATCTGCGGTATTTATTTGGGGAACAACTTTGGAACAAGTTTAATGATAATAATACTTCTTATATTGCAAGAATGCATTTGGGCGGGGTTTTTGGAACATTTGAGCCATTCTCTGGATGAATATGGAGAATAAAGTCATAGCATTAGGACAAAGGCGACTGAAAACTATAGTGCGAGTGGTATATGAGGGAGTGGCCCTATATATTTTAAAATTTCGGGGCCAATATACCATGAAGTATTTATTAGTTTCCTTACCAAAAAATACTATGTTGTGGTCACGATCATAGCGCCATTGTGATAAATTTTCAACACGGTCCGAGAACTCGATATTTTCAAGGACAGGGGACATACATGGGCATCAGAACATAATAGGAGCCCAAACCTAATATTGCAATGGTGCACATTTGTGCAAAAATTGCGACCCACTAAAGTTAATATATTCTTGAAGAAGATAAAGTTCTGAGTCGATCTAGCCATGTGTGTCTGTTAGAATAAGTCTATCAACCAAATATGAAATATTACACTGTGTGTCATTTTTGAGTCATGATTTATTAACCATATTCTGACACCACAGTGTGATAGAAGTCCAAAAATAAGAAGACACGTGTCCCGTCGTTTTTTGCTATCACTTCAACATTCGCTGTTATGGGCCCCCAAAGAACTGAGGCCTTGATATCAAAAGGAATCATTTTGTCAGGCACATATCTTCTAAACCCCTAAGAATTTGGGTTTACTCGTGGAAGCAAAGTTACAGCTCTCGTCCTAAAGAATAATAATCGCGAACACATAAATCCATTGTTTATTGAAATCATAGGTACATTATTGTAGTTGACTGTATCCTTAATTGTTGGGCGGTTCGGTATCTGTGGACCAGAATAGGAGAAAAAAGTACACAAAAATAATATTTTCAAAAGCTTTTGGCTATTTTCGCATTTAAGAACCGTTCATAGACATTTCGAATGTTCCAGAAAGTTGTTTGCTGATATTTTTGCTAAATTATTGTGGTTGATTGTCTTCTTGAATTTTGAGCGGTTTAGCACCTTTGGAACTGAAACCGAGAAGAGAGGATAAAATTCGCCTTTGTTTTGCTATTTTGACGATTAAGAACAGTTTCGTATGTTTTAGAAAGTTGTTTATTGAGATCTAAGGAAAATTTTTCTAGTTGGTTGTTTGCTTAAATTTTGATCGGTTTGATATCTGGAGATTAAAATCCGAGAAAAATTATAATGGAAATTTGAACTAGACGATTTTGACCATAAAGATGAGGCTAAATGGATTTTATGTGCTCGCGGTTATTATTCTTTAGGACGAAAGCTAAAACTTTGCTTCCACGTGTAAACTCAAATTCTTAGCGGTTTAGAAGATATGTGCCTGAAATAATGTTCCCTTTTGACATCAAAGCCTCAGGTCTTTGGGGGCCCATAACCGCGAAAGTTGAAGTGATAGGAAATAACGCCGGGACACGCGTCTTCTTATTTTTTGGTCTTTTATCACGCTGCGGTGTCAAAATATGGTTAATATTTTACGTGTCGCAAAGTGTAATATATAAAATATAAATAACTAGCAGACCCCGGTCCGCGTTGCACAATGTCACAAGTTCATATTAACTGTGACCAAAAATAGAAGGAGTTGTCGTAGGTGCATCAATTTTGGTACACGTACCTATTATTGACTTACAATCTTCAGGACAAAAAATTGGGTTGGTCGGTCCACGTTTTGATATAGCCCCCATAGAACCATACCTCCCGGTTTTCGGTATTTTGAATGTTTTAGAAACAATAACCAACCGAAAGTATTCAAATTTTGTGGTTAGTCTTCGGCAGAGGTATCAAACATTCCAACAGAGAATTATGGGCTAAGGTCCACGTTTTGATATAGCCCCCATACAACGGTACCTCCCGATTATCGGTATTTTGAAGATTTTAGTCTCATTATTACACCGAAATTGCTGAAATTTGGTATTTAGTCTTCGTAGGGGGCATTATACCTTCACTTTGAAATTTGTCTGCATAGGTCCACTCCTTCATATAGCCCCCATAGGACGGTACCTCCCGATTTTCGGTATTTTGGATGTTTTTGCCTGATTATCACACCGAAATGGCTGAAAATTGGTATTAAGTCTCCGTTGGGGGACTTATAACCTTCCACCAGAAATATGTCGGTATAGGTCCTCGTCTTCCTATAGCCCCCATAGAACCGTTACTCCTCATTTTCGGTATTTTTAGTGTTGTGGTCCCAATATTCACCCGATATGACTGAAATTCGGTGTTTAGTCTTCATATTGTTTGTGAGCATATTGAATATATAAAACTCTTGCCTATATATATGAGAAATTTCTTTAAAAAAATTTTTGACCGATTCAAAAAACGGTCAATTTTTATACCCTCAGCCTTTAGGCTAAGGAGGGTATATCAAGCTTTTTGTAGAAAATTAACTTATGTTGAAACTGAGGTATGGGGTACTGTAACTCGCGATCAGTTTTACTATACCATAACTTTTGACCGCATTTCGGTAAAATAAACTGTTTTAGCCCGATTCACCGAGGGGTTTCTTAAAATAATAATTTGAGCGGAAGCTGTGGTCGTACTAATGTAAAAAAATCGGAAAAAATCGTTGAATTAAACGAGTTTCATTATGTTATTTTCCAATTAGTGGTTTTACATCACAATGTAGAGCTTAATGCTCAAAGAAGAAGTTAAAGAGTACACTTCAGAGTTGAAGTTTCTAATGTATGATTTTTTAATATATCCACTGTATCTATCTCAAACGGATGCTGACATTTTGAAACCTGAAAAATGGGGTTTATTGAATTTTTGCTCTAATCGGGACGCGCAGCTGTATTTCCCTAAATGCTTATTATTTGATTGTAGTACTCGCGATTTCGCATTTTTTAGTGTATAACATGAGGGTGTAGCCTTCACAGGATCACAGTAATCTGCGCCCAAACACGTAATTTTTGTGCGTAAATTTTTCTCAAAAACCTATTTTTTTGGTTTAAAATTTACAAACGTCATTCGATTTCCGTGGAAACCCGCGTAAATTTAGTTTTTTTACGTTCTGAATCTAACAAGCCGCGACGCGTAAAAATCCACCCACTAGATCGGCGGATATGATACCCCTCAAATTTCGAAAATTTGCAAAAAATTATTTTGAAAATATCGCATATTAAAACGCGTTTTGGATGTGTCACTTCTACTTAAATAAATATATCGATACGCGTGTTTAAACTGTGCGAAAACAGATATTTAAAAACTCTCGTAAATTCGGAGATATAATAGATTTTTTCTAAAAATTTAGTGCGATGCTACATCCACGGTTCTAGATGGATCGCATTGAAACGGCATAGAATGATGTATTTTTTAATAGTGGTTATTGAAATCGGATGCGCATAAAATGTAAATGAACTTCGCGGAACTTATGACCATTTTACAGTATTTTGCACCCTAATATGCAGCAAATGCTACATCGTGGCCGCCAAATAGAATTTGACAAACTATACATCAAATAAGAGTGATTGATTCGATGTGTTGGAAAATCGGATGCGCATCATGTCATTTTCATAATTACGCGGTTCATATGCGTCTCAAATGTTATAATATTCAATATAACATTATTTTAACGTTATGCTACAATTGGAATTCCTTGTGATTTAATATAAAGTTCTAATAATATTATCCAATAGGAAAACTATAAGCGAAAAGTTTGTTACAACGGAATATCATCATTATTGCGTGAAATTTTGACGAAAATGCCGAAGAACTCAAACATTTTTTCTCCAACTTTTCCTATAAAACCATAAAAAAGTAAAATTAGAATAATTGCTCTGTTCCAGAACCTGCAAGAAGCTACTATTTTTTACTACGATAACATTTTTTCCTTTATGTTATCGGAAAAAATAGTAAAAATTAGTAGATTCTTGAAGTTCTGGAACAGACCAAATATGATTTTAATTTTTTCGTAATATTTTCTTCGTAATTTTGCAAATAAAATGAATACTATAGCTCCAACCTTCACAGCTTAGGTCTCATTTTATTCCTCAAAATGTCTGGATGCTGTTATAATTTTTTTATATATTTTTCGTAAGTATGAGCGCCATTGTTTCAAAAATATGTTTGTAAATACGTTAAATTATTTAACAAATTTGATTTTTCGCGAATCCATTGAGACTTTGCGATTATTTTTTGCATCATCGCAAAGGTTACGAATTCAGTTAACGATAATAGGATATAACAGCTAACTATATTAAGCCGCGATTTTTTTAGAATTTTTTCTAAGTATCATAATTAAAACGGTCATATCTTTTGCGCGCAACGATCAAAGTTAGTAACGAAAACAGATTTGGAATGCTGATTTTTTTCTTAATCTATATACCAAAAATCATAGATGTAGTATCAAAATTTTTTTTAAATTTTTTTAAAATGGAAAAGACAATTTTAGACATTTTTCGTGATATACACTTTGATACGATGAAAATGTGCCTCATCGAAATAATGGTTTTAGACCCCAAGTATGTTTGGACGAAATGTGTTTCAGACAATTTGGAGTCGATCTAGCCATGTCCGTCCGTCTGTCTGTCTGTCCTGCTGGCTGGAGCGCACGATAACTCTCGAACGGATGAACCGATTTGGTTCAAATTTTGGCTCTCGTAATATTTTGCCCAAACTTAGTTTAAGTTCGAAGATGAGCTACATCGGTCCACTCCTTCCGGTACCTCCCCCACAGAAGTTCAAAAATGTACGGAAAGTTTGTGCGCACGATAACTCTTGAAGAAAGTGACCGATTTGGTCCATACTTTGTACAGCGTAAACTTTCTACCAGAGTAATATAAGGTTCCAATATGGTCTCAATAGGTCCACTCCTTCGGGTTACTCCCACACAAAATTTCGGAAAAGTTCAGTTTATGGCCATCTCTCGAATCGCTTTGATTTTTGTTTTAGCAACTTGTATTCACTGCCCTCCATACGACGGTACAAGTTTCATCAGGGGCAAGTCCATACTTCCTGGGATAATAGCATGAAAGTTGCAAAAAACCCCTATGACACCGTGTGAGTGGTTGGAGCGCAAGATAACTCTCGAACGGATCTGCCGATTTGGTCCAAAATATGGCCTTAGTAATATTTTGTCCAAATATAGTTTAAGTTTGAAGATAAGCCATATCGGTCCACTCCTTCAGGTACCTCCCCCACAAAAGTTCAAAAATGTTCGGGAAAATTTTTCGTACGGTAACTCTTGAAGCGAGATCTACCAGATATAGATCAGGTTCAAATATGGACTATATTTGTCCACTCCATCCGGTACCTCCCACACAAAATTTCGGATAAGTTCACTTTAAGATCGAATCACTTTAATTTTTGTTGAAGCAAATTGCATTCGTTGCTTCAATTACGATGGTAAAAGTTTTTTTGGGGGCAAGTCCATACTTCTTGAGCAAACAGCCCGAAGAGTGTGAAAACCGCCTATGGCACCATATGTTGTGGCTGGAGATCCACTTCCATAACGGTCAATGTCGATCCATTCCTTTTAGTATCTCCTCCGCAAAACTTTTGATATTCAATCCTAATCAACATTTTTGTCGGTTCAAACGCCCAAAATTTTTAAAACCCCCTAAATACATACGTATTTAGGGAAAATATTGTTTCAATATACACAGGCTGAGGGTATATCTCTGTCGGCAAACCCGACTGATATTTTTTACTTGTTTGTAAAAAATCTAATTTTGATTTTCGCTGTTCACATTTTTTTTAAAAAATTGATATTTTTAAAATTCTCTGGTTTTAAAGTAAGATTATTAGGTACTTAATAAGCCCACAATAATATATTATGATCGGTTCATTCGTTTTCGCGCTATAGCCAACACCGCAAAACGATTGGTTAAAAAAGGGGGTATCCTCTCAGTGATGTGGTCGCTGAAAAAGAGAAATGACACATTCGTTTGCGATCCTCTTTATATATGAGAAGTACTCACTTTTTACTACTCATACAGCAAAAATATCGATATACACTTTTATACTATTTTTTCACACTCCACTCAATTTCAAATTTGCTTCAGAAAATTAATAAACTTAGTAATACATGTTTGGGTAAATGTAAACACCATATCATATGATTAATATTTACATGCAAACAAAAGTGTAGCCAAGTTTATTAAATCCCAAGAGAACTTAGGAACCATTTTTGTAGCGACCGTTAATTTTAAATATTAACGCATAATATAATTTATTAATTTTAGAAAAAAAAACACCAAAATACGTATTAATTAAAATTGTCGGATTTAAACTCATATAGCAAAAACTACTTTACCTATCAGTACCAAAATTCAGATTTTTCTTAATTAATATGTTTTCTATCACCCCCATCAATAAATTTGTTCGGCGGAGTATTTAGTTTTTACTATTTTTGGCCACGGTCGTGACACTGTGCGTTGCTGGTCCGTCGTAATGAGTTTTTATGACAACTTTTTATGGACTTTATGCTTCATAATTCAAAAATTGGTATTTTCTACCTCACTTTTTCGGACCATTGTCAAACCGAGGAGAATTTTAAATTTACCAACAGATTTTGTCTGCAACCTTTCATTTCTCTTACAGACTGTCGGATTTTTTCGCCCATTGATGCGGGTTAGGATTTATTATCGTCCACGTCCCATGTCTTTATCCTAAAGCGATCTAATTATAAATGTTAAAAAAATGGTTAAGTTGAATTGTCCCGCTTATTGACTTTTATATGTTTTAGTTTTTCATGGCTGATGGACCGTTGAACCTCCCGAAATTTGTATACAAATATATAGCACTTTGGACCACATGATATTCCTGAATATTTTTTGAAAATTGCATGAAATGAAATGTTCAGTAGTTTTGGAAAAATAATGCATTGATAAGAGTGGGCATTGTCATCAGTTTCCAAGATATAACACATTTAAAAAGTGGGTGTGGTCAGGTATTTTGTCTTCAAATATGTACCTAGGGTAAACACAACCCCACTGCCTCCCAAAATGAAACCGATTTAATCATAAGTTTGGCTTATACATATAGCGTTTAAAATAAAGGCATGGGGAAGGTGCCACACCTCCTCCGAAATTCATAAAATATACATAACAAAGGCAAACATTGAGCTTTTGCTACAAATTTGATGGAAATCGGTTCAGTAGTATTGGATATAACATTTAAAACAAGTAAAGAAGTATCAGTCAACCGTAAACCGTAAAGTAAAAAAGTATCAGATATACCCTCAGCCTGGGACGTAAGGAAAAGAAGTAAAACACAATCATTCTGACGTCTATATAAACGATATACAAAGTTTGGACCAAATTGGTTTCTCTCTTCGAGGGTTATCTTACGTACTAGTCAGTATAGTTGGTGCCGGCAGGTTTTTTGGGGCTTTTGGGCTATTATCTCAAGAAATAACGACATGCCCATCAGAGGTCCGCAAAATGCATATAAAAGGCACACTCTATTGCCTTTTCCCAAAAGCGAATAGTGCAGTGCCTTGCATATAAAAAATATGAATGTGCAAAAAGCAGATTCACCCCAAAAAATGATTCACTGCTTTAGTGCATGCTTGCTTGCTTTTACATTTGTATTCACACGATTCGCAAATGCAGTATGCACAATACTGCATACCACCACACAGTATCGTATCATCTTCTGTTTGAATAAATGAATACATTTGCCAAATTTCGCTTTTTCTTTGAGTTTCTTTAATAATAGGATAAACTAAACTAGTAATTGTTTTTATTGTCTCAACATTAATTTTTTTATGTTTATTAACATGTAAATTTGACCAGAAATATCTACTGCTTTTTGTAATGCAACGTGCTTTTTCGAAGGCAGCGTGCAAAAAAAAGGCAACGAGCTCTTCTAGTGTGTTGTGTGTGTGCAATTGGCACACACTCATGAAAGTAAAGGCAAAGCAAGCAATAGCATTAAACAGAGATGGCAATAGCAAGCAATGAAAAAAGCACGAAATCGCGAATATGCATTAAAAGCGAGTGGCATTTTGCGGACCTCTGATGCCCATGAAAGAACATGTACGGCCGTAATGGGGAAAGAAATACTAGTTGTTACAACAACAACCAAAGGGATTCGAAGTCAAAATGTTGGACCGATTCGGCTGATCCGTTCAAGAGTTGTCGTTCGTCCCAGTCACTACACATGGTGCCATAAGAATTTTTTACAGCTTTCTGACTATTTTGTTAGGAAGTATGGATTTGCCTCTGTAAAAACTTGTACTGTCGTAATGGAGGCATCGAATACAAGTTGTTACCAAACGAAGCAAAACGATTCGGGAGCAGGCCTTAAACTGCACTTTTCCCAAATTGTGTGTGGGTGGTAGCAGATGGAGTGGACCTATATAGTCCATATTCGAACCTGATATATGTCCCGTAGAGATATTACGATATGAAAAGTATGGACCAAATCGGTTACTGCCTTCGAGAGTTATTGTGCGCACCATTTTAGCGAAAAGTTTTGGCCTTTTGTGGGAGAGGTACCTAAAGGAGTGGACCGATATGGTCCATCGTCGAACTTAAACTAAATTTGGACAAAATATTAGGAACGCCAAATTTTGCAGCAAGTCGTTAACACATGGTTCCATAAGGTTTTTGTTAAACCTTTGGGACTAACTTCTCGGGAAGTATGAACTTGCCCCTGATAAAACATGTACCGTCGTAAGGGGGCAGCGAATATAAGTTGTTACAACAAAAAACATAGCGATCCGAGAGCAGGTCCCAAAGCGAATTTTTCCGACTTTTTGTATGGGAGGTACCCGAAGGAGTAGACCTATACAGTCCATCTTGGAACCTCATCTATGTCTGCTCGAAATGTCACGATGTCCAAAGTATGGACCAAATCAGTTACTCCCTTCAATTTTCCGAACATTTTTTAATTTTGGTGGGAAGGTACCTGAAGGAGTGGACCTATATGGCTCATCTTCGAACTTAAACTATGGTTGGACAAAATATTACGAAAGCCAACTTTTGGACCCAATCGGATCATCCGTTCGAGAGTTATAGTGCGCACCACCCAGCCAGACAGACAGACAGACGGAAAGACGGACGGACATTGCTAAATCGATTCCAAATTGTCTAAAACGGATTTCGTTAAAATATACTTGGTGTCTAAAACCATTATTTCGATGAGAAACATTTCGCCCGTGTACCGCCCACACAAAATTTCGGATAAGTTCAGTTTAGGACCTGCTCTCGAATCGCTTTGATTTTTGTTCCAACAACTTGTATTCACTTCCCCCATACGACGGTACAAGTTTCATCAGGGGCAAGTCCATACTTCCTGAGAAAATTGCCGGAAAGGTGCAAAAAGCCCCTATGACACCTTGTGTAGTGGTTGGAGCGCAAGATAACTCTCGAACGGATCTGTCGATTCGGTCCAAAATTTGGCCTTCGTAATATTTTATCAAAACATAGTTTAAATTCGAAGATGGGCTATATTTGTCCACTCCTTCAGGTGCATCGCGCACAAAACTTAAAAATGTTCGGAAAAATTATGCGCACGATAACTCTTGAAGGGAGTGCATTCGCTACCTCCATTACGACGGTAAAAGTTTTTCAGGGGCAAGTCCATATTTCTTGGGAAAACAGCCTGAAAGGTGTAAAAACCCTTATGTCACCATATGTGGCGGTCGGAGAGCTGTTCAACCGATTTGGTCCAACATTTGGTCTTCGTCATGTTATATCCAAACTTAGTTTCATGGGCAATACCGGTCCACAACTTTCGCTACTTCCCCCCAATATTTAAAAAATTTCACTAAAATGCTAGGACGATATCACTTGAATGGGGCAACCAATTTGGTCCAAACTTTGGATCTCCTAATATTTTATCAACATTTAGTTCAACTTTTAAAATGGCCCATATCTGTCCTCCCTAAAGGTACCTGCTCTATAAAAGTTCTACATTTGTGTCTTAGTTAATTCCTAATCCACATTTTTGTCGGCAAGTTCAAATGTCCAAAAAGGGCCACAAAATTCTGAAGAGACCTTAAATACATTCGATCTGTCCGGAGGTGAAAGTTTCGCTTCACATTGGCTGAGGGTATATATCTGTCGGCAAAGCCGATTGGCATTTTTTTACTTGTTTTTCTGAATTTTAGCTTTTAAAACGCCTAGCAACAAGTATGTATAAGCTCGTAAAAAGTACTTTTGGTCTTTTCAAACTGTAGACAAAGAATTATTGTCCTGTTTTCCTCGTTAATACGTTTTAGGCGTATGAGTATTGACACAACGTATACGCCGCATGGTCATTTTCATTTTAAGGGGATAATTATCGGTTGAATTGTGCGAACCAGTCATTCAGACAAACCAACGGACAGACGGGTCATATCTACTAATTTTCTCGTTAGCTTGCATCTTTTAGTGGGCCTTAGATTATAACAAGGTCACACATCTACATATATCATTTATAGTTGTTTTCAATACTGTCATATTCCTTTTTTATGTTGTGTATACAAAAAAGTTTAATTAATTTTATACTTCTTTGGAGGTTTATGTCCGTCTACAGTGTTTATGAATACACGTTTACATTCCATCAAAATCCCTTAAATGATTCAATTTCGTTTAAGTTTTTATTACTCACCTCTTGGAAAATCTTTGGGACTAACCAATTCCTTGAAAAAGTCCTGGGCAATGTGAGCCTGTTCATCGTCGTTTTTCAACCAATCACGGAACCAAAAACGCAATGTCCTCGACTCCTGTGAATGTTTGCCCGTATTGGCACTGACCAAGAAAACACGAAATTCCAACGACAACTGGGCCGGGGTTATTTGTGATTTTTGTCCAGCCACAGTATCCTTATTGATAATAATACCCGTATGATCTCCGCCCGCAACATGGGTACGTTCATTGACTTCATCCACTAGCTTCCGTTCGATAAGTATCACAGTACTGTTGGCAGTTTTACCCTTGGGTGTCATTACGACCTGTTCTCGATCGGTACGCGGTGGCGTGTGACAAGGACTACGTCCGTTTAGCTTCTGAATGCTTGAATTCGAACCATGTAAATGATTGGCGGCGGCGCTGCCATTACTGCAGGCACTACCATTCACCAATGTGCCATTTCTCTCATGTGCAAGGAGTTGTTGTGTCGTTTGTTTGATGGGTTTGGGAGGAGGTGGTGGCGGTGCCATTTGTGGATGGGCTAAATGATGGTGATTCCCTGTTGACATTGTTGACGTTCAAACAAAACTTTCTTTGGGTCGTATAGCTGTTAGAAGTTTTGTTTTGATTGCCTAGTAGACAATTTTTATTGGCTTGGATTTGGAATTTTCTTTTCCTGCAACCTTGAATGGTTAGGTTAGAGTTTGCGTCGTTCTACAAAAGTTTGAAATAGTTTTGGTTTGCGAGTTCTTTAACCTGAAAAGAGACAGAGAAAAAAATATGCAAATTAAAATATGACTTCAATTGATTGTTGTAACTGTTTTACTATCGAATGCCTATAAGCCATCGTTATGGTTATAAAAAACATTTGTATTGTTTATTTGAAGTTCCTAAAGTTATATTGCCTGGTTTGTGCAGACATTTGTTGTGAGTTTTCTTTATTCCGCATTTGAGGTCATCGATTATTTTCAGACACAATTTAGTTTTTGATTGGAAGTGAAGTTTGTAGGTAAGTTTCGCTTTCAAACCAAATTTGCACGATATGTAATTTGATAGTTCAGTGGCGCTCTTCTACACTGGAAGGAATGTAAAAATGCAAAATATATACAAGGCTGATTACAAGGTAGAGTTTCCGGATACTCAACCGATATATTGAACACCATCTATACTTCAAATGAAATATTATTGAATGATTTCTTTGAGAAAACAAATAGCCGAGCATACTTTTGGGCGGAATATTTAAATAATTCTGACTGTCAGACAGAAGTTTTAAAAAATATAATGAATGAGTGAAATATATACACACCAGATTACAAGGTAGACTTTCCGGATACTCAACCTATGGAGGGTACGAAAACGAAAACAAATAAAATTTATATTGTACAAATAAAATTTATATTGTATCTATTAAAAGCCATGTATACGTCAAATTAAATATTAATATTGAATGAATTGTCTCAAAAAATCAAATTGGTGAGCATACTTTTGGGCGGAATATTTAAATAATAAGGAGATAACTGATTATTTGCGGTTTGTTATAAAGCAAACTATAAAAATATAAAAAGTTTAGAAACCAAATAAAAAACTCAAGCCGTCTTGCCAACAACTAAATACCTTCAGTACAAAAAACAATAAGCGTAGTGGGGGACCTAAACGTCCGTTGAACAAATCTCTAATCATGGGTGTAGCCAGGAATAGCTAGGGAGGGGCAGCTGCCCCCCTCTAGATCCTACAAAACAGTTCATTTGTATGTAAAAAATTATAAATATTACGAAAAAACAAGCATTTGCCAAAACCCCCCACCCCCCGAACGACCAAGAAGAATTTCTGGCTAATTTTTAAAATGAATAGTATTATGCTACGACAGAAGTTGTAGAAGTTTTCAGGGTAATATTTTATGTGTTTGAAGGCTTAAATATGCCACTGACAAATCCCATCGCCACAGTATGTAACAAGTAACGGTGCTCATAGGAAGAATAGCACTTGGCCGGGTCGTCATCTGGGGAAGTATGGGGAATAAAATTATAGCGCTATAACAAAGACAGGTTCCGGAAGAAGTATAGTCCAATACAGTCCATCTTCAAATTTAACGTAATTTTGGAAAAACAATTACGATATGCATTGATTGGACCAAATTTAGAACTCACTTAAAAGTCATAGTTGGTGGTCGTATGGTTTTTGCAGTTTAGGGAAAATATATCAGTCAGTATGGACTTACCTCCAATACCAATTATATTCTCGTAATATGATAAATAACTGCTATAAAAAAATGCAAAACGATCCTAGAAATGTCTCTAAACTGCACATTTGCGAATTTTTTTTAAATTTTGTGTAGGAGGTATCCTATGGTTTGGACTAATGTCCCTTCGATAGTTATCTTGTTTATCAGGCGCTTTGTTTAGTCACAGTGGACGTTTTAGAGCTGTCCAAGAAAAATATTATATCTCTGTAAACATGTCCACAAGAAATACTTTCGGGAAAAAATGCAGATGATCCTCCAACAGCCCTTAAACTGCACGTAAGCCAAATGTAAAACTTTTGTGGTGTAGGTACGCGAATATGTTTTCCAATTAAATATAGCTGTGTTCCTTTACTTACCTGAGGTTACCATTTTAACCATTTGTTACCATTTTTAACCAGCAAAGCGTTCCTTAACCCCGAAAAGTGGCAAAACTGGAAGCAATTTTTAAGAGAGTGAGAGTGGAGAGAGAGCGAAAATGGCTTTCTCTTCTACCACGGGCTACCAGCAAAATTTCTGCAGGTAAAAAATGGCAGAACTGATTTTTCGACTTTTGTTTAACGATTAACGATTAACGACGAAACTGGACGAAAAACAGAAGAAAAAGTCGAACGCAGACAAAACTAAATTAAAAACTGTGAAATAAAAGACGAAAATTGATTTTTTTATGTTTCTTTTTGACATTGCTGCCAGATCTACCATTTTCCGTTCCTTTACTTTTCTGGTAAAAATGTTCATGAGAGAGCAATTTTGAGCAATTTTGACACTTTTCTCTTTTACCACCCTTACCATTAAAAAAGTAAAGGAACAAAGCTATGATTTCACTATCTGCAAAGTTTGGCGAAATCGGATCCTCAGTTCTTAAATTTTCTTGCTCGGCTATCATTTGAGTTGGTGCCAGAAGGGTTATTAAGAGCTTTTTGTACATTATCTGAGGAGGTATGGACTTGCCCCCGAAAAAATGGACAGTGGGCCTTTATGTCAGGAATCACGAATTTGGCCACGAACAAAAATTATATAGTTGTAATTAGAATCACTATTACTACCTTCTATGAAAATTTCAGAATAAACCTCGAAGAGATTTTGGGACAAGAATGGAACTAATCACGAAAAGCACTATATCGCTGCAATCAGGAGAAATTTCAACAACAGCTTTTAAACTGCATTTGAACGTAGTACAGTTTTCACTTTTGTGGGAGATGTATCGGAAGGAATTGTCTATATAGTCCATCTTCGAACATGATTTATGTTTAAGAGAAATATTACGATGTGCAACGGTTAGACCTCCACCACAAAAGTTCGAAAACGTTCGGAAAATTTGTGCGCACGATAACACTTGAAGGGAGTAACCGATTTAGTCCATACTTTGTACATCGTGAAATTTCTACAAGAATTTGATAAGGTTCAGATATGGACTGAATCGGTCCACTCCTTCGGGTACCTCCCACACAAAATTTCGGAAAAGTTCAGTTTAGGACGAGCTCTCGAATCGCTTTGATATTTGTTGTAACAACTTGTATTCACTGCCCCCCATACGACGGTACAAGTTTCATCAGGGGCAAAATCATACTTCCTGACAAATAGCCTGAAAGTTGCAAACAAAAAACCCCTATGGCACAGTGGGTAGTTGTTAGAGCGCAAGATAACTCTCGAAAGGGTCTGACGATTCGGTCCAACATTTGGCCTTAGTAATATTTTGTCCAAACTTAGTTTAAGTTCGAAGATAAGTCATATCGGTCCACTCCTGCAGCTACCTCCCTCACAAAAGTGCAAAAATGTTCGGAAAAATTGTGCGCACGATAACTCTTGAAGGGAGTGCCCGATTTGGTCTATACTCTACACATCCTAATATACCTACCAGATATAGATCAGGTTCGAATATGGACTGTATTTGTCTTCTCTTTCGGGTACCTATCACACAAAATTACGGATAAGTTCACATTTAGACCTGCTTAAGAATCACTTTGTTTTTGGTGACGCAACGTGCATTCACTGACCCCCTTTACCATTGTAGAAGTTTCTTCAGGGGCAAGTAAATACTTCCTGAGAAATTGAACTGGTCAACCGATTTGGTCCGAAAATTAGACTTCGTCATATTTTGTCCAAACTTAGTTTCAGTTCGAAGATGGGCAATACCGGTCCACAACAAGTTCATGCTTCCTGGCATACTAGTCCAAATGTTATACAATGAAATTAGTAGTGGGCGCGATATCTATCGAAAAGATATGAGTCCCAAAATAAGATCCATTTTCATAATGGACTATGTCGGTCTGTTCCGTCAAGTACCTCCCCCGCAACACTATTGAACTTTAACCCTAATACACATTTTTGTCTGTAAGTTCAAATGCTCAAAAAGGGCTACAAAATTCTGAAAAGACACTAAATACATTCGATCTGTCCGCAGATTAATGTTTCAATTTACATAAGCTGCGGGTATATCACTGTCGGCAAAGCCGACTCATACTTTTTTTAGATATTTTGGACTACAGCAAAAGCAAATTGAAGCAAATTTCAAAACAACCTCCGAACTGCACTTTTTCGAAGTTGGGAGGTACATTTTTAAACTTTTGTAGAGGAGACACCCAAAAAATTGCAAAAATCTTCTAACACGATCTAAGTTTCGACAAAATAATACATTGTGCAAAGTTTGAACCAAATCGGTTGCTCCCTTAGAGAGTTTTGAATATAAATAACTTATAGAAGGTGTTATGCCTATTTTTAGACCTTTAGAAGGCCTTCTATTTATAAACGGTCCAACGCTATTTATAAAAGGTCCAAAGAAGACCTTTAGAGAGACGTTTAAAAGACCTTCTGTCTATTGAACATCATTAGAATGTCTTCTACCTTTAAAAAATAAACTATTAAAAGATCTTCTGTATATAGAAGACCTTTAGAAGGTATTTAAGGGATTTTCTGTTTGTAAAATGCTTTCAGAAGGTCTGCTGCCTATATAAAGTCATCAGAATGGTTTCTGTCTATGGAAGACCTTTAGAAGGTGCTCTGCTTATACAAAACCTTTAGAAGGTCTCCTGTCAGTAGAACAACTCTAGAATGTGTTCTGTCTATAGAAAACCTTTAGAAGGTCCTCTGCCCACAGGAGATCCTCAGTAGCCCCGAATGGATAACTTAAAGACAATTTATATTCAATGATATGGGGTCTAATTTTTATCGCCGTTTGCAGAAGACCTTTCGAATGCTTTCTATTTTTAGAGTACTTTAAAAATATCTTTTGTTAATAAAAGTCCTTTCGAAGGACTTCCGTCTTTAGAATACCTTTAGTATGTCTCCTGTCTAAAGAATACCTTTAGAATGTTTTTTGCCTATAGAAGGTATTCTGCCCATAGTTAGCCTAAAAGCTGAGGGTATAAAAGCAACTTAATAAAAAATCTTCCTTTTATTTTTCCACTCTCTTTCAGAATTACTGAGTACTTTGAATATACGGGAGGGAGGTAAGAACATAAAAGGTTTAATATATATATTCCAGATGCCGATTTCCCGCCGATGATTTCGACGTTGAGGAAAATGTGTTTTATTTCACAACTATGGAGAAGCGTTCAACGATGTTTCTATATAATTTTTTTCTTTTTTAAAAGTGTGACTTTTTATAAATTATTTCATTCAGTTTTTCTTTTATTAAAGTTTGTTATGTATTTCTTTGGAATTTTTTATGTACCTACAGTGGCGGCCATATAATTAAGAACGACATCGTATTAAAAAGTATTTGACATGCTACGTTCAAAATATTTGAATATTTATATGGAACAAAATTTGTAAATAAAGTACACGGCAAGCACTTTCAAATAAAGCCAAAACACGTTTTAATTCTCTCTCGTTTATACGAAAGAAACCACGATTTATTAAAATAGTCATAAATCTACCTGGCCACATAATTAAGAACGATATAAGTAAAGGTTACTTTAAGGTAATTTTCATACACAATATGTGAATATATCGTTATGTATTTTAGAAATCGGTTACTTTGATTCATTTTTAGTATCAAATGTCCTTCAATGGTACATATTATTGCGTCTAAGTTTGATAATTAGGGCACGCCTAACGTTTTCCAAAATTTGCCCATAATTTGAAAAATTTATTTTATTTTTGGGATCTAAAGCCACAGTTTTGGCTTCCTCTCATTCCCTCAATGACGCTCTATTTGATACCCTGTGATTGTCGTTCCATAATCGGCGCTTACTTACCCTTAAATTGGTTTTTACCCCACTTCTTTGAGTCCTTTACGAGGGAATTGTCTGGAAAATAATTTCAAATGAGCCATTTCCACCTTATAAATCGCTAGGGTTGTTGTGTGCAGGTAGTAGACAGGAAATGAAACAATAATATAAGGTCTATACAAAAATTGGAAGAATTCCACACCGAATATAACATTTATTAACATAATGTTTTGAATGCTCGAATTCCACAATAATTTTGTGTATGTATATCAGACATTAGTTTATACAAAAATTGTATTTCATCCATAAAAATGATTGATTTGACTGGTTTTGATATTAATATGAGATTCATTGATTAAAAAGTCGTACATAACTATGCCTACCACGCCCACAAAGACATTGTGCAATGAAATCTTTCAGAATATTAAACCTTTCATTTTTGTTCGGTGTATCGTTAGGCCAATTTTTTGTACAAAACGAAATTATTTTTTTATTTCCTGTCTACTATCTGCAGACAACAATCCTGCCGATTTATAAGGTGGAAATGGCTCATACGAAACTATTTCCCGGACAATTTCCTCGTAAAGGATTCAAAGAAGTGGGATAAAAGCCAATTTAAAGGTAAGTAAGCGCCGACTATGGAACGACAGTCACAGGGTATCATATAGAGCGTCATTGAGGGAATGAGAGGAAGCCAAAACTGTGGCTTTAGATCCCAAAAATAAAATAAATTCGTCAAATTATGGGCAAATTTTGGAAAACGTTAGGTATGACCTAATTATCAAACTTAGACGCCATAATATGTACCATTGAAGGACATTTGATACTAAAAATGAATCAAAGTAACCGATTTCTAAAATACATAACGATATATTCACATATTGTGTATGAAAATTATCTTAAAGTAACCTTTACTTATATCGTTCTTAATTATGTGGCCAGGTCGATTTATGACTATTTTAAAAAATCGTGATTTCTTTCGTATAAACGAGAGAGAATTAAAACATGTTTTGGCTTTATTTGAAAGTGCTTACCGTGTACTTTATTTACAAATTTTGTTCCATATAAATATTCAAATATTTGGAACGTAGCAAGTCAAATACTTTTTAATACGATGTCGTTCTTAATTATATGGCCGCCACTGTATGTATGTGTCTGTAGTTGCTTTTGTGTTGGGTTTTTATATGCCTTTCAATAAACCACCACTACCGTGCAAGCAAAAACGATCGCGGAAGTGGTTTAGGCGTGTCGCCCAGGGCGATGAAAACAGTCGCGGCGATAGTCGCGGAAGTCACCCTGAAGTGAAGAAATGAACCACGCCGGCGTTACGTCTTGGAAATCACTCCAGGGACACTTCTTGGAGATCATTTCCGGGATAGTTCTTGGCTTGGGAAGCGAACCCGGACGTTCAGAGTGCAAAGCGTGTATGCTTACCACTGCACCACCGTCTCATATAAGCATCAGATAGAAAAATGTTCCATATTTGTTCAAATGTGTTGAATTATTAAATAAATGTAAACAAACGCCTTGGAAATCACTCAGAAGTCACTCCGAAGTGTCGGCATACGCGATAAAAAAGTAATCATAATAATGCTATAGAAATTGTTTGTATAATTCACCAACGATCTTCCTTGGCGTGCCTCCGGAGTGACGTCTTAGGCGAGGGAGTGAGAAACTCACTTTCAAATGCCGGCAGGGTATTTATAAATGTGTGAATATGTTAGAGATAGTCAGGGATCGCTTACTGAGAGCAAGTGAGCTTACATTTCAACGTGTTTTACATTGAAATTTACGCTCCCTTGCTCTCAGTAAGCGCCCACTGGTGCATGTGTTTCTGTTTTTCATTGTGGGTTTTGGGGTTGTATTTGTTTGTACCCAAACATATAATTTGTTTGCACCCAAACATATATTTGTTTGCAGGACTCAAACATATTTTATGTTTGGGACTGATTGCAAACAAAATATGTTTGGGATATATGTTAGAGAGGCCTTTTTTCCTCCATGTAGTTTAGTTTATATTTATCTACTAATTTTATGATAATTATTATATACCAAAAATTAATTATATATGCCAAAATGAATGTCTCGAAAAGCTGATTCGATCTGGCTATTTGTATCCGTCCGCCCGTCTGTCCATCTAAATCTTGTAATCACGCTACACTGAATTTTGGGTGTTGATGGGGGTCTCAAAGTCAACGGTTTATTCTCAGGCAATTATTTCGAATTTTATTTCCTTGACGGACTTAACGGCTTCTGTTGGACATATTCCAAGGGGAGACCTGATAATGAGAGTAGATTGTCTGAATACTAAATATTTTGGTGATGATGATCAAATATCGCAGTTATTGCAATAAGCGGTAAAATATAAAAATTTTAATATTTTGAATATTTTATGTTAATGAAAAATATCTCAGCTTTTATTTGTCGTATTAAAAACTTAAAAACAGCTTATCTAGAAGACCAGTAGGGCTTGAAAATGCCATGATTTAGATGGTTATTATTTTGGTACAGGTTTAAGTCATCTGCTATAATATCTGGTATACATCTCCCTAAAAATTGTTGAGCCATAATCTATATGCGTCCCGACTCTAGCCTTTGTATACTTTTTCCAATGTTTTTGTAGTTACACTTCTACAAATGTATGTATATCGGAAACAAACTATTTTCCCATCAAAGTTACAGACACATCTGCTACACCACACATATTACAGACTTTGTCGGTCTTATTCTCATTTGTTGATAATGATTTATTTTTTTTTTTTTTCTTTCACAGCTCTATTGCATTTGTAATTTATTTCAGTTTTGTAAAATCTAATGGAATTGATGTCTGTCTGGCCCTGAAAGCTTTTACCCGCCGGAGGTAATTTAATATTTTTAACCTAATAAAATCATTTTCACTTGTTGGTGTTGGTGGCGCTGATGTTATTTGAACAGCCAGACCAATGATGGTGTCCATGGTGATGATGATGATGACACTTCGAATTGCAAACACTAAAATGCTAGGAGCAAACAGTGCATTTGAACTTTCGTTGAATAACACTCAAGAAAAAATGACACTTCTCTGATATCAATGAGTGTACGCCGATTTATATTAGATATTTGACCTTCTTATTTATCACAGAGTCGAATGACGTGACTAAAAATGTCACTCGAGAGTTTTACAGAATATGTCATGAATCGAACCAGGGCACAAGGTGGGTGTGCTTACCATTGCAGCACTTTAGCACCTACAAATTTAATAAAAATTATATATAGTAATTGTCGATTTAACAGGAATTTTACCAAGCCCTAATAGTAGCCATTGCATGCCTCCAAGAAGAGAGAAGTCTGCCTTCACCTTTCGGGGATGTTGTGGCAACATATGTATGTATCTACATGCCTCCAACTATAAATTTTCTATGAGTGTCATCGCATCCACTTCACTAGGTAAAGATATGTTTCTTTTTTCAGGAAAGGGTTTCTCCTGAAGTGTATAAATCAAACAAGTGTCAAGTGAAACAAATTAAACAGCACGTAATGGACCATTGCAAACAATCATTACCACCCTCCACCGGAAATCACCATAGACGATTACTTTGTAATGGATTCTGAATAGAAGTGGATTGAAGGGTTGAAAGTAGTTTATTGGGGGCCTTCTAACGGCAAAAAATGACTAAGAAGGTCTCCTGGTGAAAGGTAGAAAACCTACAAAAGTTTGTATTATTGAAAGGACAACAGAAGACCACTTATAGCCCAGCCAAGAAATCATTACCAAATAATGGGGTTTAAACCTTCTAACTAACCCAATATTTTAACCAGTAGAAAAAGACCAAAGTCGGGCGGGGCCGACTATGTAATACCCTACACCAGTCGAAATATGTAAAAATGGAATAATTAGTATACATCCCAATACTAACACATAATACCCCTTATCACATAGTGGTGTAGGGTATAAAATGTATATAAAAACTGCAGAGTGCCTAAAATCTAGGGGTACTTTAATATGGAAGCTATACCAAAATTCGGGGCTATATCAAAACGTGGACATATGTATGTCCATAATTCTTGGTGGAGAAGTTTTTTAATAACCCAAAACAAACATTAAAGTAAATTTTATGAACTCATTAAACTCCAAATGGCAAATTGGAGCCATATTTTGGGAAAATCGTTAAAATACCTAAAATCGGGAGGTACCATTATATGGGGGCTACAAAAAAACATGGACCTATCTTAACAATTTTAAGTGGCGAAATTTCGTGGCCAGTGGGAACCACATATGTAAAATTTCAGCTAGCTCAAGCAAAAAATGTGGCTAAGATCCCTAAAATACCTTAAATCGGGAGGTATCGTTATATGGGGACTATACCGAACCGTGGACCTATCTTGACAATTTTTAGTGGAGCAAATGTAAAATTTCAGCTGGTTTGGGCAACAAATGCGGCTAAGATCCTTAAAATACCTTAAATCGGGAGGTACCGTTATATGGGGGCTATACCAAAACTTTGACCGATATAGCCCATCTTCGAACTTGATCTTCCGACGGCTAAAAAAATGGTATTCCCCAATTTTCAGCGAAATCGGTCAACAAATGCGACCTGTATGTTGCGAACGGACGGACGGACGGACATGCATAAATCGACTCAGAAAGTGATTCTATGTATATCCCTAGAAGGAACTATGGGTCTATCTCGCTTCCTTTTGTATGTTACATACAAATACACTAACACATAATACCCCTTACCACATAGTGGTGTAGGGTATAACAAGGGTATTGTTATATCCGTCATTACAACAAAATCTGCAATGTTATCCCATTTTCCGAAATGCATTTTCTTGAATAGGATCGTTATTTTTGAACTTTAGATTTATGTAACAGATTCCATCAATGTGGGTTACGTCTTCGGGCATTTATGGTGACGATATATTCTGTTTTCATAACAGTTGAGGTGGAATTTGTTTACAATTTCAAAACACTTCATTTATAATTATTTTATTTTGCTCTCTGCTGGATTTGATCATGCGAACTTCGGATTTGTAGGGGAACACACTACCGTAAGAACATTAAGGGTTGTTTAAACGCTTACTTGTGCACCACCAATTGTTTTTTTATATTTTTGACAAAAAAATCCAGCGTGCCGACGGCGAGCGTTGAACCCACAACCACGCTCTGTGCCACCATACTCATTACTAAGTAAGTATTTTTACATTGATGCATTATTTGGTAATGGGTTACATAATGACTAACGGATCCCAAATTTTTCTGGGAGAGAGAACAAATTAAAAGAGGTCTTTTAAAGTGAGACAAAAGATCTTTTAAAGGTATCCTATAGACAGAAGATCAGCTACAGACAAAAGATCACCTAAAGGTCTGCTATAGAGATTAGACCATTTAAATGTCGTCTATTGAGGAAAGACCTTCTAATACCTTCCATAGTCAGAAGATCGTCTCAAAGTCTTCTATAGAGAGAAGACCTTCTAAAAGTTACATTCTAAAAGTCAGCTGTAGAAAGGTCTTCTATAAATAGAAGACCTTCTTAAGGACTTCAATCAACAGAACATCTTCTTTTGTCTTTCAATCTGCAGAGGACCTTCTAAAGCTCTTCAACCGACAGAAGACTTTCTAAAGGTCTTCTATCGGCTGAAGACATTTCAAGGATCTCCAACAGACAGAAGACCCTCTAAAGATCTTCAGGCGGCAGTAGACCTTCTAAAGAAGGCCTCCAAGCTGCAGAAGACCTTCTAAGGCCCTTCAATAGGCAGAAAATCTTCTAAAGGTCTTCCAAGGCCAAAAGACCTATTGAAGGTTTTCTATCGGTAGAACACCTTAAGGTCTTAAATCGAAGAAGACCTTCTAAAGGTCTTCAGTCGGCAGAAGATCTTCTAAATGTCTTCAGTCGCAGAAGACCTTCTAAAGGACTTTAGTCAGCCCAAGTCATTCTTAAGGCCTTCTATTTGCAGAAGACCTCTTAAAGGTTTTAAATCGGCAGACGCCCTTTTAATGGAATTCTATCGGCAGATGACTTCTAAAGGTCTTATATCTGCAGAAGATTTTCTAAAGTCCTTAAACCGACATAAGACCTTCTAATGATATTCAGTCGACAGTAGACCTTCTAAAGGTCTTCTATCAGCAGAACATCTTCTAAATTTCTTCAATCGGCAGAAGTCTTTTTTAAGGAATTCTATCAGAAGACCTTCTAAAGGTCTTATATCAGCAGAAGACATTCTAAAAGTGTTCAATCGACGGAAGACCTTCTATCGACAGAAGAACTTCTAAAGGTCTTCAATCGGCAGAAGACCTTCTAAAGGCCTTTAGTCAGCAAAAGTTCTTCTAGAGGTCTGCCATCAGCAGAAGACCTTCTAATGGTCTTCTATCAGTAGGAAATCTTCGAAAGGGTTCAATCGTCAAAAGACTTGCTAAATGTCTTCAATTGACAGAATACCTTCTAAAGGGTTCAATGGACAGAAGTCCTTATAAAGGTATTCTATCGGCACATGACCTTATAATGGTCTTCAATCGGAGGAACATCTTCTAAAAGTCTTTCAAGTACAAACGACCTTTTGAAGGTTTTCTATCGGCAGAACACCTTAACATCTTAAATAGGTAGAAGACCTTCTAAGTGACTTCAGTCGGCAGAAGTCTTTCTAAAGGACTTCTATCGGCCGAAGACATTATCAAGGCGTTCTATCTGTAGAAGACCTTCTAAAGGTCTTCAACCAAGAGAAGACCTTCTAAATATCTTCAGTCGGTAGTAAGCCTTTTAAAGGTGTTCTATCAGCAGAACATATTCTAAAGGTCTTCAAATGGCAGAAGTCCAGTTAATAGAATTCCATCGGCAGAAGACCTTCTAAAGGTCTTAAACCGATAGAGTATTTTTAAAGATATTCAGTCGGCAGAATACCTTTTAAAGATCTTCAATCAGCAGAACATCTTCTAAAGGTCTTTAATTGGAAGAAGTTCTTTTAAAAGAATTCTATCGGCAGTAGACTTTCTAAATGTGTTCAGTTGACGGAAGACCTTCTAATGGTCTTCAATCGGCAGAAGACCTTTTAAAGGCCTTCAGTCAGCAGAAGCTCTTCTAAGGGCCTGCTATCAGCAGAAGACCTTCTTAAGGTCTTCTATCAGCAGAACATATTCGAAAGGTCTTCAATTGACATAAGACCTTCGAAAGGTCTTCAATCGACAGAAGACCTTCTAAAGATCTTCTATCGGCAGAAGACGTTTAAAAAGCCTTCAATTGACAGAAGACCTTCCAAAGGTCTTCAATCCGTAGAAGGCCATCTAAAGGTATTTAATCGACAGAAGACCTTCTAATGGTCTCCAATCGACAGAACATCTTCTAAAGGCCTTTCAAGGCCAGAAAACCTTTTGAAGATTTTCTATCGGCAGAACACCTTAAGGTCTTAAATCGGCAGAAGGCTTTCTACAGGTATTATGTATATCTACAGAAGACCTTCTAAATGTCTCCAATCTACAGATACCTTCTAAAAATCTTTAGTGCGTAGAAGTCCTTGTAAAGATCTTCTACACGCAGAGAAGAGATATTGTAGGAGCAATCGTATTCTAAGAAGAAAATAGTGTTTTGTAAAAATCTGAAAATATGTATTGTTGTTTCAACCATATATTTTGTGTCAGTCATCATAATGACACAAAATATATTGCTATACCAACAATACATATTTTCAGATTTTTACAATACAATATTTTGTTCTTAGAATATAATTGCTCCTACAATATCTCTTCTATGCGTGTAACGAAAGAAAAAGCTTCTAAATTCCTTCTGTATACAGAAGACTTCCCAAAGGTCTTCCATAGACAGAATATCTTCCATAGGTATTACATAGACAGAAGACTTTCTAAAAGTCCACTATAAACAGAAGACATTGTAAAGGTCTTCTCTACCTAGAAGACCCGATAAAGTTATTTTTTTAAACAAATTTTTGTAGGAATTTTCTATAGACGTATTCTGTAAGCAAAAGACCTTCCTAAGGTCTTTTGTAGACAGAAGATCTTCTTTAGGTCTTACATAGGCAGAAGACCGCGCAAAGCTATTTTACAGACAGAAGGTAAAGTAGAAGTAAAGTTCTTATACAGACAGAACACCTTCTAAAGATCTTCTACAGGCATGAGAATTTCTAAAAGTCTTCTATAAAGAGGAGACCCTTTAAATGTTTCCTATTACAAAAGGCTTTTTAAAGCTATTCTATAGGAAAAATTTCATTTAAAAGTCTTCTATAGACTGGAGGCGTTTTTTTCTATAGACAGAAAAGCTTCGAAAGGTCTTCAAAAAAAAGAATACCTTTATAAGGTTCTCTATAGGCAGACCTACAGAAGGTCTTCTGTTTATAGAAGACCTTTAGAAGGACTTTTGCCTATGGAAGACCTTTAGAACGTCCCATGTCTACAGAAGACCTTTTGGTAGAGCATCTGACTATTGATATAATTAAGAAGGACTTCTGCCAAAGGAACACCTTTGGAACATCTTCTTTTTACGTTTATATGGTCTTCGGCTGATGGAAAACCTTTAGATAATCTTTCAGCGAAATGAAGACTTTTGGAAGTTCTTATACCTATAAAGGACGTTTGGTAGACCTTTAGAAGCTCTTCTGCTTATAAAAGACCTAGAGAATCACTTCTGTTTATATAACCTTTAGACTTCCATCTGTCTATTAAAAAGCCTTTGGAGAGTCGTATATCTAAGAAAGACCTGTAGAGCGTCTTCTGCTTATAGAGGATGTTTGGAAGGACTTCTGTCTATAGAAGCAGTTCTGGTTATACATGACCTTCAGACACTTTTATCGAATATTTTCTAACATTATTGAAAAAAATTCATAATAAGGCCCCATGTCCCTTAGGCCTGTGCTACTTTCAATCGCTTAACCCTCTCATGGCTGATTGCAACAGACATGTTGTACATATTCCCAAAACTGATGTTTTTTGTTGTATTTTATTTTGTGTTGCCATTTGTAACAACTTCCGCTTAAAAGCAATTTTTAATGTAAAAAGCTGGGAAAGAGAGAATCAACAAAAAAGGGCCAACCAACCAACCATCATCTGATGACATACGTTCAGCAAATAACCCGCCGGGGGCCAAAGCAAAAGGTGATTGCACAGATAGCAGAGATATCCGTAACAGACAAAACTGAAAAATCAAATGAAGTAGCATTAAATTGTTTGACGAATGATGAGTCCACAAAAAGGGGGTGGTGGTTAATGGGTGGCTGGCTGGCTCGACTGGTGTGGTTTTTATGATGGCATAACTCAAAGGTTTGGTAATGTGATTCCTGTGTCTCTGTGCAAATATTACAAAGTTATGAAGGAAGAATGAATGAATTTCTATAAATTACAACATCTTTGATGGTGGCAAGAAACAACGCCACCAGAGACATGATGGCATTTTGCAAAAGAAACTTATGTTCCTCCCATGAGGGTGGGAGTTGATGTTTTTACCCAGCGTTTTTTTTATCAACAACTTGTAAAATATAAATTTGTTTTCGTTTATTTATTTGTATTTTGCACTTTTGTAATATGAAAAGAAATGTTTAACAGCAGCATTCTGCCAACAGTTGTTGTCAGCTTTCATGCGTGCGAACAGCAGCGGCAGCAGAATTATTTTACATGTGAATATTTTGCTTATTTTGTCGTTTGTTTGGTTGTTTTTTGCCCTGAATATATTTATGGTATGCCGGAATATGTCAAGTGAGGCAAATGACCCTTTTATTGTTGAGTGGTGGTGGTGCTGGTAGGCAGTTTTGTGACCACCCGCCCCAACCATGCTCATTATTTTGCTGAAATATGCAACAAGATATGTAAACTTTTGTAAAATTATTTTGGATTCATACTCGAACCTACATACATATGTATGTATGTTCATCTGTTTCGTTTAAAAATTTCGAACGGATATCAAAAGGCTTGATAAAAAAACCTGACACAAATTTTGGATTGGTTTCAATTGTTATTTTTATTGTTTATTTTTATAGAGAGAGAAGTAAATATACTGAGAAATCCGATTTTTGACAGATATTGATACTAAAGTGGGGTACTCAGCTTCAAACATTCAACAGGACAGATTTATATTTCAGACTGTGTATTAGCACATTGGTAAAAATAATGCAGAACACCTGATAAGTAAAATGTAGTAAACCCATAGTTGATGGTGTGTACTCTACTTTAACTTCTTTCACGTCCGAACGTTCAAGTACCATTTGAACCAAACTGTGCCACTGTTTAGTTGAATAGGGTTAACAACTCAAATTAAAAACGATCACTTATTTAAGCGATTGACCAACTGACAGATTTTTACTTACTCCAACTGAGAGAAATAACATCCCAAGCATAGGAAATGACTTCTTTCTACGGTACTCCATTAAAAACTGCCATCTTCGTTTCTTTCAAAAAATTACTCGGATAATATGATTAAATTTAAATGCACTTTAACATATGTATTTCTGCACAGCAGCGAATTTGACTTACTGACAGAATTACTACCCACTGAGTGAATAAGCAACGAGCAATGCAGTCGCTGAACTTTTTGGTCCAATGAGTTTTACTCGCAGTAATATGTCATATTGGTTGGTGGTGAAGGTGCGGCGGTCGTTTGCGACTCTTTTTTAACCCCAAAAGGGAGCTTTGAAATGTAAAAAGTAGACAACGAAGTATGTAATGCAAAAAATATTACTTCAAGTACCACTGCCACCTACCTACCGGCTTATGTGGGATTTGTAAAATCATAATTTTTCATATTGCATTCAGTCATTCAGTCTGTCAGTTATTCAGTCATGAATGGCACTTGAGGTTAAATAGTTTTACTCTTGCAATCTGTATTGTTTTTCAGTTTGGAAAGTTCACCAAATTGTAGGATGGAATGTGTTTGGCTTCTAAACGAGGGATGTTTTACAAGTTTTTCAGTTACTTGGAAAACATTTTCCTATATAGAAGACCACAAGGAGTTTTTGTGGAAGACCAAATGTTTTTCATACAGAAAAACTCATGGTCTTCATATAGAAGAGCCATAGTCTTATCTTTGTAGATGTCTTTATAGTCTGCTTATAAAAAAACCTCATGGTGTTACTGCAGAAGACCTCATGATTTCCTTATAAGACCAAAGGAGCAATAAATCCACTTAAAGAAGATCAGATCTTCTTATAGTAGACAAAAGGCCTTCTAATAAAACGTATGAAAGTCTTCTTGTAGATCACCAGAAGGTCTTCTTATGGACGACCGCGTGCTTCTTCAATAGGCCTTTAGATGGTCTTCGTATAGAAGACAGATATATGGTCTTCAAAAGACCAGAATTTCATCTTACTTAGAAGAGAAGAAGTCTTCATAGGGAAACCCAGAAAATCTTCTTATAAAAGAGCAGTTGGTGCTATTATAGAAGAACAGTAAGTTTTCCTATAGAAGACCAGTAGAACTTCTAATAGAAGGCAGCAGTAAGACTTCTTATACAGGACCAGATGGCCTTCTTATAGAGGACCTGAAGGTTTCCTTATGGAAGACCAGAACGTCTTCTTATAGGAAACTATAAGGTCCTCTTATAAAGAGACCAGAAATACTTCTTATACGAAACCAGAAAGTCTTCTTTAGAAGAGCGGAAGGTCTTCCTCCAGAAGAGCAAAAATCTTCTTATAGAAGAGCAGAAGGTCTTCGTATAGAAGACCCGAAAGTCTTCGCTTAGAAGTCCAGAAGGTCTTCTTATAGAAGAGCAGAAGGTCTTGTTATTGAAGAGCAAAAATTCTTCTTTTGGAAGACCAGAAGGTCTTCTTATAGAAGAGCTGGAGGTCTTTTTGTAGAAGAAGAGCAGAAGCTCTTCCTATAGAAGAGCAGAAGGTCTTCTCATAGAAAAGTAGAAGGTCTTTTTATAAAAGAACAGAAGGTCTTGTTATTGAAAAGTAAAAATTCTCCTTCTGGAAGAACAGAAGGTTTTCTTATAGAAGAACAGAAGATCTTCTTATAGAAGAGCAAAAAGCCTTCTTCTGGAAGACCAGAAGGTCTTCTCATAGAAGAGCTGAAGATCTTTTTATAGAAGAGTAGAAGTTCTTCCTATAGAAGAGCAGAATGTCTTCTCATAGAAAAGTAGAAGATCTTCTTATAGAAGAGCAGAAAGTCTTCTCATAGAAGACCAGAAGGCCTTCCTATAGAAGAGCAGAAAGTCTTCTTATAGAAGAGTAGAAAGTTTTCTTATAGAATAGAAGAAGGTGTTCTTATAGAAGTACAGAAGGTCTTCTTATAGAAGAGCAGAAAGTATTCTTATTGAAGACCAGAAGAAGGTATAGAAGAACGGAAGGTATTCTTCTTATAGACACCGGTAGAAATGTTTCTTCTAGAACGCCGGTAGGTATTCGTAGGTATTCCTCTTATAGAACACCGGTAGGTCTTCTTAAAGAACCCCGGTAGGTATTCTTATAGAAGACCGTAAGTAATGTCGTCTTACAGAGGACTAGAAGGACTTCTTATAACCATAAGATCGTCTTATAGAAGATCACATGGTCTTCTATAAGATCACATGGTCTTCGTATGGAAGGCCTTATGGTCTTCGTATAGAAGACCTTATGGTCTTCGTATAGAAGACCTTATGGTCTTCGTATAGAAGACCTTATGGTCTTCGTATAGAAGACCTTATGGTCTTCGTATAGAAGACCTTATGGTCTTCGTATAGAAGACCTTATGGTCTTCGTATAGAAGACCTTATGGTCTTCGTATAGAAGAAGACCTTATGGTCTTCGTATAGAAGACCTTATGGTCTTCGTATAGAAGAAGACCTTATGGTCTTCGTATAGAAGAAGACCTTATGGTCTTCGTATAGAAGACCTTATGGTCTTCGTATAGAAGACCTTATGGTCTTCGTATAAAAGACCTTATGGTCTTCGTATAGAAGACGTTATGGTCTTCGTATAGAAGAAGAGCTTATGGTCTTCGTATAGAAGAAGACCTTATGGTCTTCGTATAGAAGACCTTATGGTCTTCGTATAGAAGACCTTATGGTCTTCGTATAGAAGACCTTATGGTCTTCGTATAGAAGACCTTATGGTCTTCGTATAGAAGACCTTATGGTCTTCGTATAAAAGACCTTATGGTCTTCGTATAGAAGACGTTATGGTCTTCGTATAGAAGAAGACCTTATGGTCTTCGTATAGAAGAAGACCTTATGGTCTTCGTATAGAAGACCTTATGGTCTTCGTATAAAAGACCTTATGGTCTTCGTATAGAAGACGTTATGGTCTTCGTATAGAAGAAGACCTTATGGTCTTCGTATAGAAGAAGACCTTATGGTCTTCGTATAGAAGAAGACCTTATGGTCTTCGTATAAAAGACCTTATGGTCTTCGTATAAAACACGTTATGGTCTTCGTATAGAACACCTTATGGTCTTTGTATAGAAGACCTTATGGTCTTCGTATAGAAGACCTTATGGTCTTCGTATAAAAGACCTTATGGTCTTCGTATAGAAGAAGACCTTATGGTCTTCGTATAGAATAAGACCTTATGGTCTTCGTATAGAAGAAGACCTTATGGTCTTCGTATAGAAGACCTTATGGTCTTCGTATAAAACACTTTATGGTCTTCGTATAGAAGACCTTATGATCTTCGTATAGAAGACCTTATGGTCTTCGTATAGAAGACCTTATGGTCTTCGTATAGAAGACCTTATGGTCTTCGTATAGAAGACATTATGGTCTTCGTATAGAATACCTTATGGTATTCGTATAGAAGAACTTATGGTCTTCGTATAGAAGACCTTATGGTCTTCGTATAGAAGACCTTATGGTCTTCGTTTAGAAGACCTTATGGTCTTCGTTTAGAAGACCTTATGGTCTTCGTATAGAAGACCTTATAGTCTTCGTATAGAAGACCTTATGGTCTTCGTATAGAAGACCTTATGGTCTTCGTATAGAAGACCTTATGGTCTTCGTATAGAAGACCTTATGGTCTTCGTATAGAAGACCTTATGGTCTTCGTATAGAAGACCTTATGGTCTTCGTATAGCTTCGCATAGAAGACCTTATGGTCTTCGTATAGAAGACCTCATGGTCTTCGTATAGAAGACCTTATGGTTTTCGTATAGAAGACCTTATGGTCTTCGTATAGAAGACCTTATGGTCTTCGTATAGAAGACCTTATGGTCTTCGTATAGAAGACCTTATGGTCTTCGTATAGAAGACCTTATGGTCTTCGTATAGAAGACCTTATGGTCTTCGTATAGAAGACCTTATGGTCTTCGTATAGAAGACCTTATGGTCTTCGTATAGAAGACCTTATGGTCTTCGTATAGAAGACCTTATGGTCTTCGTATAGCTTCGCATAGAAGACCTTATGGTCTTCGTATAGAAGACCTCATGGTCTTCGTATAGAAGACCTTATGGTTTTCGTATAGAAGACCTTATGGTTTTCGTATAGAAGACCTTATGGTCTTCGTATAGAAGACCTTATGGTCTTCGTATAGAAGACCTTATGGTCTTCGTATAGAAGACCTTATGGTCTTCGTATAGAAGACCTTATGGTCTTCGTATAGAAGACCTTATGGTCTTCGTATAGAAGACCTTATGGTCTTCGTATAGAAGACCTTATGGTCTTCGTATAGAAGACCTTATGGTCTTCGTATAGAAGACCTTATGGTCTTCGTATAGAAGACCTTATGGTCTTCGTATAGAAGACCTTATGGTCTTCGTATAGAAGACCTTATGGTCTTCGTATAGAAGACCTTATGGTCTTCGTATAGAAGACCTTATGGTCTTCGTATAGAAGACCTTATGGTCTTCGTATAGAAGACCTTATGGTCTTCGTATAGAAGACCTTATGGTCTTCGTATAGAAGACCTTATGGTCTTCGTATAGAAGACCTTATGGTCTTCGTATAGAAGACCTTATGGTCTTCGTATAGAAGACCTTATGGTCTTCGTATAGAAGACCTTATGGTCTTCGTATAGAAGACCTTATGGTCTTCGTATAGAAGACCTTATGGTCTTCGTATAGAAGACCTTATGGTCTTCGTATAGAAGACCTTATGGTCTTCGTATAGAAGACCTTATGGTCTTCGTATAGAAGACCTTATGGTCTTCGTATAGAAGACCTTATGGTCTTCGTATAGAAGACCTTATGGTCTTCGTATAGAAGACCTTATGGTCTTCGTATAGAAGACCTTATGGTCTTCGTATAGAAGACCTTATGGTCTTCGTATAGTAGACCTTATGGTCTTCGTATAGAAGACCTTATGGTCTTCGTATAGAAGACCTTATGGTCTTCGTATAGAAGACCTTATGGTCTTCGTATAGAAGACCTTATGGTCTTCGTATAGAAGACCTTATGGTCTTCGTATAGAAGACCTTATGGTCTTCGTATAGAAGACCTTATGGTCTTCGTATAGAAGACCTTATGGTCTTCGTATAGAAGACCTTATGGTCTTCGTATAGAAGACCTTATGGTCTTCGTATAGAAGACCTTATGGTCTTCGTATAGAAGACCTTATGGTCTTCGTATAGAAGACCTTATGGTCTCCGTATAGAAGACCTTATGGTCTTCGTATAGAAGACCTTATGGTCTCCGTATAGAAGACCTTATGGTCTTCGTATAGAAGACCTTATGGTCTTCGTATAGAAGACCTTCGTATAGAACAACTCGTGGTCTTCGTATAGAATACCTTATGGTCTTCGTATAGAAGACCTTATGGTCTTCGTATACAAGACCTTATGGTCTTCGTATACAAGACCATATGGTCTTCGTATAGAAGACCTTATGGTCTTCGTATAGAAGACCTTATGGTCTTCGTATAGAAGACCTTATGGTCTTCGTATAGAAGACCTTATGGTCTTCGTATAGAAGACCTCCTGGTCTTCGTATAGAAGACCTCCTGGTCTTCGTATAGAAGACCTCATGGTCTTCGTACAGAAGACGTCATGGTCTTCGTATAGAAGACCTCATGGTCTTCGTATAGAAGACCTCATGGTCTTCGTATAGAAGACCTCATGGTCTTCGTATAGAAGACCTCATGGTCTTCGTATAGAAGACCTCATGGTCTTCGTATAGAAGACCTCATGGTCTTCGTATAGAAGACCTTATGGTCTTCGTATAGAAGACCTTATGGTCTTCGAATAGAAGACCTTATGGTCTTCGAATAGTACAACTTCGTATAGAGGACCTTATGGTCTACGTATAGAAGACCTTATGGTCTTCGTATAGTACAACTTATGGTCTTCGTATAGAACACCTTACGGTCTTCGTATAGAAGACCTTATGGTCTTCGTATAGAAGACCTCATGGTCTTCGTACAGAAGACCTCATGGTCTTCGTATAGAAGACCTTATGGTCTTCGTATAGAGGACCTTATGGTCTTCGTATAGAAGACTTTATGGTCTTCGTATAGTACAACTTATGGTCTACGTATAGTACAACTTATGGTCTTCGTATAGAACACCTTATGGTCTTCGTATAGAAGACCTTATGGTCTTCGTATAGAAGACCTCATGGTCTTCGTACAGAAGACCTCATGGTCTTCGTACAGAAGACCTCATGGTCTTCGTATAGAAGACCTTATGGTCTTCGTATAGAGGACCTTATGGTCTTCCTATAGAAGACCTTATGGTCTTCGTATAGTACAACTTATGGTCTTCGTATAGTACAACTTTTGGTCTTCGTATAGTACAACTTATGGTCTTCGTATAGAATACCTCATGGTCTTCGTATAGAATACCTCATGGTCTTCGTATAGAATACCTCATGGTCTTCGTATAGAAGACCTTATGGTCTTCGTATAGAAGACCTTATGGTCTTCGTATAGAAGACCTTATGGTCTTCGTATAGAAGACCTTATGGTCTTCGTATAGTACAACTTATGGTCTTCGTATAGAACACCTTATGGTCTTCGTATAGAAGACCTCCTGGTCTTCGTATAGAATACCTCATGGTCTTCGTATTGAAGACCTTATGGTCTTCGTATAGGAGACCTTATGGTCTTCGTATAGAAGACCTTATGGTCTTCGTATAGAAGACCTCATGGTCTTCATATAGAAGACCTCATGGTCTTCATATAGAAGACCTCATGGTCTTCATATAGAAGACCTCATGGTCTTCATATAGAAGTCTCCATAGTGAGGTAATCTATACCAATAAGAGCTTAAGACCTCCTGATGGCGTTGTTCTTGAAGACATCATGATCCTATTAAAATCTTCTTATAGAAGACGTGATGGTATTTTTTTCATACAGAAGACCTCATGTTGTTCATGCAGAAGGGCTCATGATCTGCATACAGATAACTTTTTATAGAAGATTTCGTGGTCTTCATATAGAAGACTTCGTGGTTTTCTTATAGCAGGCTTCGTGGTCTTCTTATGGAAGACTTGGTGGTCTTATTTAAGAAGACTTCGTGGTCTTATTTAAGAAGACTTCGTGGTCTTATTTAAGAAGACTTCGTGGTCTTATTTAAGAAGTCTTCGTGATCTTATTTAAGAAGTCTTCGTGGTCTTGTTATGTAAGATTTCGTGGTCTTCCTATAGAAGACTTCGTGTACTAATTTTATGATATCATCTTTAACTTGGGTTTTCATCGGAGTTTGGTTTTTCTTAGAACACATATAGTCAAATGGATGGTATAAGTTTGCTTTTCTGGGGCGCGGGTCATCTTTTTCATCCTATTGACATGATCCATTCATTCGCATAGAACTTATTTTATTCTCTTTTTTGCAATTTTATATTTATTTTTTATTTATAATTTTATTTATAAAAATTTTTGTAAACCTCCTCGTCATCGATTCATGTGTTATGCATATGTGTGAACATAAATATCTGCAGGTTATGGCTGACTGACTTTGCCTGCCTCTCTGCCTATTCAAACAACAACAATAATAATGACACCGGAAACATTTAATCATTTCGGTTAAACATAAATGTTAAGCCCCTCTGCAAGCAATCCTCTCTCTCTCTCACACAGGCAGCTTAATTAATAGTTGGCATTAATTTGGGACTATTTACTTTTGTTATTCAATTATTTAAATTTTTATTAATTAAATTAAAACTATTTTTAATGAAAATTGGCAATCACGTCATCTTCATTATTTTTATCATTCAGTCAGTCTGAATGTATAATTTTTATAATTTCCACAGTCTACTCGCCTATAACTCAAATATCGATGCAAAAAAAAAACCCCGCACTTGGTTCATTGCCAATTAGAAAGAAAGAAAAAAATCAATTGAATTAATGCTGTAATGGAATCATGAAATAATCAAACTAATGAACGAACGGTCGAATGAACCAACGTCTGTCTGAATGAAGACCCCAATGACACATTGATAAAAAGTTTGCAAAAATCAAATCTTTACATCATCAATGAAAAACTTGTGCCAGATATGAGAGACGAAGTGGCACTTGATTACCGCAGCAAGTGATGCTTTTTTTACAATTCCAAACAACAAATGGAAATGGAATTGCGTCATTTTTGCCAATAAAAATAGTCTTTTGAGGCTTTTACAAAAATAAATAGCAATTGTTGGAAAAATAAAAGAAGAGATGATGACTATGTGTCACATAACATCAGACTGATTTAAAAGTGAAAGTTAATTCTGAAGGTTGCTGCGAATAAAGGAGATTATTTTTAAAGATTTTTAGGGCCATCCATAGACAAAATAAACGTGGAATTTTTAAAGATTTTTAGGGCAATTTTTTTAAAGATTTTTAGGGCCATTCGTAGACAAAATAAGCGTGGATTTTTTAAAGATTTTTGGGGCAATTTTTTTTAAAGATTTTTAGGGCCATCCATAGACAAAATACTCGTGGATTTTTTTTAAAGATTTTTAGGGCAATTTTTTTAAAGATTTTTAGGGCCATCCATAGACAAAATAAAAGTGGATTTTTTAAAGATTCTTAGGGCAATTTTTTTAAAAATTTTTAGGGCCATCCGTAGACAAAATAAGCGTGGATTTTTTAAAGATTTTTAGGGCAATTTTTTTTAAAGATTTTTAGGGCCTTCCATAGACAAAATAAAAGTGGATTTTTTAAAGATTTTTAGGGCAATTTTTTTAAATTTTTAGGGACATCCATAGACAAAATAATCGTGGATTTTTTTTAAAGATTTTAGGGCAATTTTTTTAAAGATTTTTAGGGCCATCCATAGACAAAATAAACGTGGATTTTTTAAAGATTTTTAGGGCAATTTTTTAAAAATTTTTAGGGCCATCCGTAGACAAAATATGCGTGGATTTTTTAAAGATTTTTAGGGCAATTTTTTTTAAAGATTTTAGGGCCTTCCATAGACAACAACAAACGTGGATTTTTTAAAGATTTTTAGGGCAATTTTTTTAAAGATTTTAGGGCCTTCCATAGACAACAACAAACGTGGATTTTTTTTAAAGATTTTTAGGGCCTTCCGTTGACAACATCAAACGTGGATTTTTTAAAGATTTTTAGGGCCTTCATAGACAACAACAAACGTGGATTTTTTAAAGATTTTTAGGGCCTTCCATAGACAACAACAAACGTGGATTTTTTAAAGATTTTTAGGGCCTTCATAGACAACAACAAACGTGGATTTTTTAAAGATTTTTAGGGCCTTCCATAGACAACAACAAACGTGGATTTTTTAAAGATTTTTAGGGCCTTCCGTAGACAACAACAAACGTGGATTTTTTAAAGATTTTTAGGGCCTTTCATACACAACAAGAAACGTAGATTTTTTAAAGATTTTTAGGGTCTTCCATAGACAACAACAAACGTACATTTTTTAGAGATTTTTAGGGCCTTCCATAGACAACAACAAACGTGGATTTTTTAAAGATTTTTAGGGCCTTCCATAGACAACAACAAACGTGGATTTTTTAAAGATTTTTAGGGCCTTCCATAGACAACAACAAACGTGGATTTTTTAAAGATTTTTAGGGCCTTCCATAGACAACAACAAACGTGGATTTTTTAAAGATTTTTAGGGCCTTCCATAGACAACAACAAACGTGGATTTTTTAAAGATTTTTAGGGCCTTCCATAGACAACAACAAACGTGGATTTTTTAAAGATTTTTAGGGCCATCCATAGACAACAACAAACGTGGATTTTTTAAAGATTTTTAGGGCCTACCATAGACAACAACAAACGTGGATTTTTTAAAGATTTTTAGGGCCATCCATAGACAGAAATAAACGTGGATTTTTTAAAGATTTTTAGGGCCATCCATAGACAGAAATAAACGTGGATTTTTTAAAGATTTTTAGGGCCATCCATAGACAGAAATAAACGTGGATTTTTTAAAGATTTTTAGGGCCTTCCATGACAACAACAAACGTGGATTTTTTAAAGATTTTTAGGGCCTTCCATGACAACAACAAACGTGGATTTTTTAAAGATTTTTAGGGCCTTCCATGGGCAACAATAAACGTGGATTTTTTAATGATTTTTAAGGCCTTCCATAGACAACAATGAACGTGGATTTTTTTTTAAAGATTTTTAGGACCTTCCATAGACAACAACAAACGTGGATTTTTTAGAGATTTTTAGGGCCACCCATGGACAAAAATGAACGTGGATTTTTTAAAGATTTTTAGGACAATCCATACACAGAAGTAAATGTGGATGTTTTTAAAGAGTTTTAGAGCCTTCCATAGACAACAACAAACGTGGATTTTTTAAAGATTTTTAGGGCCTTCCATAGACAACAACAAACGTGGATTTTTTAAAGATTTTTAGGGCCTTCCATAGACAACAACAAACGTGGATTTTTTTAAAGATTTTTAGGGCCTTCCATAGACAACAACAAACGTGGATTTTTTAAAGATTTTTAGGGCCTTCCATAGACAACAACAAACGTGGATTTTTTAAAGATTTTTAGGGCCTTCCATAGACAACAACAAACGTGGATTTTTTTAAAGATTTTTAGGGCCTTCCATAGACAACAACAAACGTGGATTTTTTAAAGATTTTTAGGGCCTTCCATAGACAACAACAAACGTGGATTTTTTAAAGATTTTTAGGGCCTTCCATAGACAACAACAAACGTGGATTTTTTAAAGATTTTTAGGGCCTTCCATAGACAACAACAAACGTGGATTTTTTAAAGATTTTTAGGGCCTTCCATAGACAACAACAAACGTGGATTTTTTTAAAGATTTTTAGGGCCTTCCATAGACAACAACAAACGTGGATTTTTTAAAGATTTTTAGGGCCTTCCATAGACAACAACAAACGTGGATTTTTTAAAGATTTTTAGGGCCTTCCATAGACAGAAATAAACGTGGATTTTTTAACGATTTTTAGGGCCATCCATAGACAGAAATAAACGTGGATTTTTTAACGATTTTTAGGGCCATCCATAGACAGAAATAAACGTGGATTTTTTAACGATTTTTAGGGCCATCCATAGACAGAAATAAACGTGGATTTTTTAACGATTTTTAGGGCCATCCATAGACAGAAATAAACGTGGATTTTTTAACGATTTTTAGGGCCATCCATAGACAGAAATAAACGTGGATTTTTTTAAGGATCTTTAGGCCCTTCCATAGACAACAACAAACGTGGATTTTTTAAAGATTTTAGGGCCATCCATAGACAACAACAAACGTGGATTTTTTAAAGATTTTAGGGCCATCCATAGACAGAAATAAACGTGGATTTTTTAAAGATTTTTAGTGCCTTCCATAGACAACAACAAACGTGGATTTTTTAAAGATTTTTAGGGCCTTCCATAGACAACAACAAAAGAGGATTTTTTAAAGAATTGTAGGGCCATTCGTAGACAACAATGAACGTGGATTTTTTAAAGATTTTTAGGGCCATCCGTAGACAACAATAAACGTGGATTTTTTAAAGATTTTTAGGGCCATCCATAGACAGAAATAAACGTGGATTTTTTAACGATTTTTAGGGCCTTCCATAGACAACAACAAACGTGGATTTTTTTAAAGATTTTTAGGGCAACAAACGAGGATTTTTTAAAGAATTGTAGGGCCATTCGTAGACAACAATGAACGTGGATTTTTTAAAGATTTTTAGGGCCATCCGTAGACAACAATAAACGTGGATTTTTTAAAGATTTTTAGGGCCATCCATAGACAGAAATAAACGTGGGTTTTTTAACGATTTTTAGGGCCATCCATAGACAGAAATAAACGTGGATTTTTTAAAGATTTTTAGGGCCTTCCATAGACAACAACAAACGTGGATTTTTTAAAGATTTTTAGGGCCTTCCATAGACAACAACAAAAGAGGATTTTTTAAAGAATTGTAGGGCCATTCGTAGACAACAATGAACGTGGATTTTTTAAAGATTTTTAGGGCCATCCGTAGACAACAATAAACGTGGATTTTTTAAAGATTTTTAGGGCCATCCATAGACAGAAATAAACGTGGATTTTTTAAAGATTTTTAGGGCCATCCGTAGACAACAATAAACGTGGATTTTTTAAAGATTTTTAGGGCCATCCATAGACAGAAATAAACGTGGATTTTTTTAACGATTTTTAGGGCCTTCCATAGACAACAACAAACGTGGATTTTTTTAAAGATTTTTAGGGCAACAAACGAGGATTTTTTAAAGAATTGTAGGGCCATTCGTAGACAACAATGAACGTGGATTTTTTAAAGATTTTTAGGGCCATCCGTAGACAACAATAAACGTGGATTTTTTAAAGATTTTTAGGGCCATCCATAGACAGAAATAAACGTGGATTTTTTAACGATTTTTAGGGCCATCCATAGACAGAAATAAACGTGGATTTTTTAAAGATTTTTAGGGCCTTCCATAGACAACAACAAACGTGGATTTTTTAAAGATTTTTAGGGCCATCCATAGACAGAAATAAACGTGGATTTTTTAAAGATTTTTAGGGCCATCCATTGACAGAAATAAACGTGGATTTTTTAACGATTTTTAGGGCCATCCATAGACAGACATAAACGTGGATTTTTTAACGATTTTTAGGGCCATCCATAGACAGAAATAAACGTGGATTCTTTAACGATTTTTAGGGCCATCCATAGACAGAAATAAACGTGGATTTTTTAACGATTTTTAGGGCCATCCATAGACAGAAATAAACGTGGATTTTTTAAAGACTTTTAGGGCCATCCATAGACAGAAATAAACGTGGATTTTTTAAAGACTTTTAGGGCCATCCATAGACAGAAATAAACGTGGATTTTTTAAAGACTTTTAGGGCCATCCATAGACAGAAATAAACGTGGATTTTTTAAAGACTTTTAGGGCCATCCATAGACAGAAATAAACGTGGATTTTTTAAAGACTTTTAGGGCCATCCATAGACAGAAATAAACGTGGATTTTTTAAAGACTTTTAGGGCCATCCATAGACAGAAATAAACGTGGATTTTTTAAAGACTTTTAGGGCCATCCATAGACAGAAATAAACGTGGATTTTTTAAAGACTTTTAGGGCCATCCATAGACAGAAATAAACGTGGATTTTTAAAGACTTTTAGGGCCATCCATAGACAGAAATAAACGTGGATTTTTTAAAGACTTTTAGGGCCATCCATAGACAGAAATAAACGTGGATTTTTTAAAGACTTTTAGGGCCATCTATAGACAGAAATAAACGTGGATTTTTTAAAGACTTTTAGGGCCATCCATAGACAGAAATGAACGTGGATTTTTTAAAGACTTTTAGGGCCATCCATAGGCAGAAATAAACGTGGATTTTTTAAAGACTTTTAGGGCCATCCATAGACAGAAATAAACGTGGATTTTTTAAAGACTTTTAGGGCCATCCATAGACAGAAATGAACGTGGATTTTTTAAAGACTTTTAGGGCCATCCGTAGACAGAAATAAACGTGGATTTTTTAAAGACTTTTAGGGCCATCCATAGACAGAAATAAACGTGGATTTTTTAACGACTTTTAGGGCCATCCATAGACAGAAATAAACGTGGATTTTTTAACGATTTTTAGGGCCATCCATAGACAGAAATAAACGTGGATTTTTAACGATTTTTAGGGCCATCCATAGACAGAAATAAACATGGATTTTTTAACGATTTTTAGGGCCTTCATAGACAACAACAAACGTGGATTTTTTAAAGATTTTTAGAGCCATCCATCGACAGAAATAAACGTGGATTTTTTAAAGATTTTTAGGGCCATCCATAGACAGAAATAAACGTGGATTTTTTAAAGATTTTTAGGGCCATCCATAGACAGAAATAAACGGGGATTTTTTAACGATTTTTAGGGCCATCCATAGACAGAAATAAACGTGGATTTTTTTAAGGATCTTTAGGGCCTTCCATAGACAACAACAAACGTGGATTTTTTAAAGATTTTAGGGCCTTCCATAGACAGCAACAAACGTGGATTTTTAAAGATTTTTAGGGCCTTCCATAGTCAACAACAAACGTGGATTTTTTAAAGATTTTTAGGGCCTTCCATAGTCAACAACAAACGTGGATTTTTTAAAGATTTTTAGGGCCTTCCATAGTCAACAACAAACGTGGATTTTTTAAAGATTTTTAGGGCCTTCCATAGTCAACAACAAACGTGGATTTTTTAAAGATTTTAGGGCCATCCATAGACAACAACAAACGTGGATTTTTTAAAGATTTTTAGGGCCTTCCATAGTCAACAACAAACGTGGATTTTTTAAAGATTTTTAGGGCCTTCCATAGTCAACAACAAACGTGGATTTTTTAAAGATTTTTTGGGCCTTCCATAGTCAACAACAAACGTGGATTTTTTACAGATTTTTAGGGCCTTCCATAGTCAACAACAAACGTGGATTTTTTAAAGATTTTTAGGGCCTTCCATAGTCAACAACAAACGTGGATTTTTTAAAGATTTTTGGGGCCTTCCATAGTCAACAACAAACGTGGATTTTTTAAAGATTTTTAGGGCCTTCCATAGTCAACAACAAACGTGGATTTTTTAAAGATTTTTAGGGCCGTCCATAGTCAACAACAAACGTGGATTTTTTTTAAAGATTTTTAGGGCCTTCCATAGTCAACAACAAACGTGGATTTTTTAAAGATTTTTAGGGCCTTCCATAGTCAACAACAAACGTGTATTTTTTAAAGATTTTTAGGGCCTTCCATAGTCAACAACAAACGTGAATTTTTTAAAGATTTTTAGGGCCATCCATAGACAGAAATAAACGTGGATTTTTTAAAGATTTTTAGGGTCATACATAGACAGAAATAAACGTGGATTTTTTAAAGATTTTAGGGCCATCCATAGACAACAACAAACTTGGATTTTTTAAAGATTTTTAGGGCCTTCCATAGTCAACAACAAACGTGTATTTTTTAAAGATTTTTAGGGCCTTCCATAGTCAACAACAAACGTGAATTTTTTAAAGATTTTTAGGGCCATCCATAGACAGAAATAAACGTGGATTTTTTAAAGATTTTTAGGGCCATCCATAGACAGAAATAAACGTGGATTTTTTAAAGATTTTTAGAGCCTTCCATAGACAACAACAATCGTGGATTTTTTTAAAGATTTTTAGGGCCTTCCATTGACAACAACAAAGGTGGATTTTTTAAAGATTTTTAGGGCCTTCCATAGACAACAATAAACGTGGATTTTTTAAAGATTTTTAGGGCCTTCCATAGACAACAACAAACGAGGATTTTTTAAAGATTTTTAGGGCCTTCCATAGACAACAACAAACGTGGATTTTTTAAAGATTTTTAGGGCCTTCCATGGACAACAACAAACGTGGATTTTTTAAAGATTTTCAGGGCCTTCCATAGACAACAACAAACGTGGATTTTTTAAAGATTTTTAGGGCCATCCATAGACAGATATAAACGTGGATTTTTTAAAGAGTTTTAGGGCCATCCATATACAGAAATAAACGTGGTTTTTTTAAAGATTTTTAGGGCCATCCATATACAGAAATAAACGTGGATTTTTTAAAGATTTTTAGGGCCATCCATAGACAGAAATAAACGTGGATTTTTTAAAGATTTTTAGGGCCATCCATAGACAGAAATAAACGTGGATTTTTTAAAGATTTTTCGGGCCATCCATAGACAGAAATAAACGTGGATTTTTTAAAGATTTTTCGGGCCATCCATAGACAGAAATAAATGTGGATTTTTTAAAGATTTTTAGGGCCATCCATAGACAGAAATAAACGTGGATTTTTTAAAGATTTTTAGGGCCATCCATAGACAGATATAGACGTGGATTTTTTAAAGATTTTTAGGGCCATCCATAGACAGAAATAAACGTGGATTTTTTAAAAATTTTTAGGGCCATCCATAGACAGATATAAACGTGGATTTTTTAAAGATTTTTAAAGTCATCCATGGACAACAATGAACGTGGATTTTTTAAAGATTTTTAGGGCCATCCATGGACAACAATGAACGTGGATTTTTTAAAGATTTTTAGGGCCATCCATGGACAACAATGAACGTGGCTTTTTTTAAAGATTTGTAGGCCAATTTTTTTAAAGATTTTTATGGTGATTTCTTAAAGATTTTTAGGGCCTTCTATAGACAACAGCAAACGTGGATTTTTTAAAGGTTTTTAGGGCCTTCCATAGACAACAGTCTGTCCAGTCTTAGTTGTTTTTATCAAAACAAAAGAAAACACTTTTTCCAATTTAAAACATAAAAATTATCAGCTCTCCTGTTTATTTGGAAAGCATAATTCAACTCGGAGGTATATGTTTTACTAATCCCAAGATATCACTATCTCGCATTCCACTGGGTCTGGTGACAACAACCTCACCCACATTTAACACAAAATCTTCAAAGGGAATTAACATGTTTGACATGAATGCTGTCATGGCAACGTTGCTATGCTATTAAACCGCAACAACGGTAATACATTACCATATTCTCTTGGAAACGCTTACAAAAATATAGGTCAACTTATTGTAATATGTGTATTCCTTTAGTTATGTTCTTTTTTAAAATGAAACGATACCGAAAAAGGTTGGAAAATTTGTCCACACAATTGCAACATAAGCATTCTCCTCCTTATCATCAATATGTTCAAACCCCGGGAGTAAATATTGACCCAACCATCAAAGGCCGTTGACGACGACGACAACGACCCACCTTTAGAATGTGACACAATGTAAATTGGTATGTAAAAGCAAAAACACAAATTGCTAATAAGTTCACCCTCTTTAAAAGCCAATGAAGTGAAGTGAACGAGCGATACCCGCTACTCGAAAGGTAATTTAACTCATAAACTATTCTCAAATGATATGTCATACAAGTCACATGTCACCCGCAGCCAGCACTGCTCTGATGGGGTGGAGGCGATGGTGGTCATGGTGCGTGAAAATAACTTCCTCCCATTTTAAAGTATGTAAATTGAAGTATGAAATTTCTAATGTACGGTAATTTCACCATTTGAGACAAGTCGCCGAACTCAATAAAGCAAATTTAAAATTAACTGAGAATGGCATGTGTTTGTTGCATATGGCTGTGGTTAAATTGTAAAATGGTGTAAGTAACAAAGTACCATTTTTTAATGTTTTTATGAAGATGAAGATAACATTTTATAAAAAATGAGTTAGCTTTATTTGCTTTTTACCTACAATGAACTCTATGAAGACATTTGAATTGAAATTATTTAATTTAGTTAAATGAATTCAACTTTAAAACAATTGTTTTTCTTTTAAATTTGCGTTCACAGTTAGATTTGTGATTTTGCCTCATAGCATCTTCTTCCATATATGAACATATACATTGTATAAGAAATTGCGTGTATAATTTAATCATTTAACATGTCAATGATAACAGAAAAAATTATAAAAAGTCCCTGCATTAGATTTTTTCATGATTCCAATACCCGCAATATTTCTCACAGGCTAATATTTTTGGTTGCCGCTAATTGTATCCGAACATTGTTTCAATTTTTGGTGAAATTTTTCCAATTTTATTACATTTTTTTGTTTGGTGAGTGACGGATAAACCAAAAAAAATTGAATTAAAAATTTACTGCATAGACAGACAGCGTAGCAATTTAAGTGTTTTTTCTGAGGTTCGCCATGTTAAGTTTATGACCCATAAAATACATACACATGCTTTCTCTATGCATGATTGATTGCTGGAATGCACATCAATTTTTTTGATTTTGTGCCAAGTCAAAGCTTAATGGTGTGTAATTTCGAATAACTTCTTCCAAAAATATGTTGTACATTAGACGTGACTTTATTGGGAATTGCTCATATTTCTGGATTGGAGATATTTCTTGTTCGGAATTTAGACTGGGTGATATAGGGGGTGGATGATACCAAGCCCTAACCATCTTGAATATGGCCAAATCAAAATCTTATCTTTGTTCCTCTTTTATCTTGAGTCAACACTGACCTTCCCGTGGCATCACCTGTGCCTCTATCTTTAATTGTTGTCTAAGGGTGGCCCTAAAAACCTTCAAAAAAATCCACGTTTATTGTTGTTATCTATGAAAAATCCACTTTATTGTAGTCTTTGGTTGCGCTCAAAAACTTTTTAAACAAGTAAGAAAGTATCAGTCAGCTGTACCAATAGAGATATACCCTCACCCTCGGACCTAAAGAAAATATGTAAACACTTTTTTGATTTTTTGGGTCAATTTCTCAGGAAGTATGGATTTGCCCCCGACAAAATTGTACCGTCTTAACTAGGGCCGCATACACAATATGTTGCCAAAAATTGTAAATCGATCCCAGACGAATCCTTAATGTGCACCCTTTTAAAACATGGTATGCGAGGTACCCGAAACAGTGGCCCAATGTAGTCAATATTTGGACATATTTCGATGCTGTGAGGATAATACGATGTACAACATTTGGATGAAATCGGTTTCTCCCTTCGAGGGTTATCTTACGTACTTTGCCCAGTTTAGATGGGTACCGCCAGGCTTTTTTGAAGGATATGTTTGAAGTATGAACTTGCGCTTGAAAAAAATTGCGCCGTCAAAGAAAAACTTTTTGGAAAAAAATCAAAACGGTCCGAGATGAGTTGTTAACTGCACTTTTCCCAAATTTTGTGTGAGAGGTACCCGAAGGACAGGGCCGATATAGTGCATAGTCCAACCTGATAAATGACTAGATAAAATAGATAGATAAAATAATACGATGTGCCAAGTTTGGACCAATCAGGAATTTTAGTTGGTACCGTCAAGGTTTTTCTGGAGTTTTTGGGCCATCTCAGGATGTATGGACTTTCTGGCCAAAAAAAGTATACCATTGTAGAGCGGAACACAAGGACAACGTGCACAAGGACAACGTGCTGCAAAAATTTCAAAACGATCCAAGAGCAGCTTTGAAAATTCACTTTTTCGGATGTGCAAAGTATGGACCAAATCGAGTTCTCCCTTCGAGAGTTACTGTTCACACCATTTTACAGAAAAATTTTGAACTTTTGAGGGGGAGGTGTAGACCGATCCATCTTCGAACTTAAGCTAAGTTTGGATAAAGTATTACGAAATACAACATTTGGTTTGAATAGGTTGATCCGTTCGAGAGTTATCGTGCGCACCAGCCAGACAGACAGGTGGACGGACATAGCTACATCAACTCCAAATTGTCTGAAACAGATTACGTCAAAACAATCTTCCATATCCACGTTTATTGTCCTCCTAACAAGTAAGACCACAAGTTGTATTGGAGACCACAAGTTGTATTGAAGTAAAATGGAATAATTAGTTTCCTTTCGTGTATGAAGAAGAGTTAATACCACTGTGCAGCACTGGAAATGCAAACAACTTTATATGGGCATTTTCTGAAAGTAAATATTGAGACTACAAAAACCTTAATTGGGTTTTGTGTTCTTAGATCGGGTTTAGATTTTATGGCCTCATCTAAACGGACCTAAAATTAGCCTTTTTTCCAGTGATCGGACCTTTATCTCCGAAACTAATAAGAATTCTGCTTTGCAGTCTTCGGCAATATTGTAGCCATAAGGTAGTAGAACGTATGTGTCAAACAGATGAACTAGGAAAAGCTGCATCTAGCGCATCAAATTCGTTAAAATATAAAAAAGTTTACATAATTTCTGAAATTCCGGTCAGTAGCAACTAATCTGTTGGGAGTTGAACTAAGTAATCATTCTAAAAATATTCCAAATAATGTGACGATCAATTCTTCAGAACATTCTGAAACTCTAAAATGGTTATTTCACGTTGTTTAAGGGGTATTTCATAACATACCTTTTTCAAAACTTATTTCAAACAATGTTCACACAGACTGTTTATTCTCATGTTGAGGATTTCAATGAGTTTTTGAAATATTTACCAAATTGTTGTTGAAAAATTTGCTATAAACAAGGCGATTGAGGCATTTTACAACGATGCAATGTTCTGAAGAGTTGTGCATTACATTCCAGAAAAATTTAACAGTTTGGGAGATACGCTGAGAAATATACACAAATTATAGAATTTTTAGAAATATTATAAAATTTGAGACAATAAGTGCAGTTTTTCGAGTTCACTAGTCCTCCAAATATTTTCTTTTTGTTCTTATCTACAAGTTTGCTGCAGATGTCAAAACAAGATTCGTACTGGTTTCAGAGATACAGCCCCAATTTGTTTTAAAAATTCGATATTTAACAATGTTTAGATGAGGCCATAAAAACCGAACCCGAAATAACGAATTTCAGCCATTTCGGCTGAATATTGACGTCCCAATCTTCAGTATTACGAAAATCGGGAGGTACCGTTCTATGGGGGCTATATCGAAACGTGGACCTATACCGACGAATTTTAGTCCGAAATGGGGCCATATGAAAGCGTGGACCAATATTCCACCAAAATGGCTGAAATTTGGTATTTAGTCTTCAATGTGATATTCGCCAGAAATATGTCTGTTTCTGGCGAATATCACATTGAAGACTAAATACCAAATTTCAGCCATTTTGGTGGAATATTGAAGACACAACCTTCAAAATACGAAAAATCGGGAGGTACCTTTCCATGGGGGCTATATGAAGGTGTGGACCGATACCGACAAAATTCTGGGGGAATGTTTTGTACCCCTAAAGAAGACTACGTACAAAATTTCAGCCATTTTGGTAGGATAATGAAGCTAAAACCTTCAAAATACCGAAAATCGGGAGGTACCGTTCTATGGGGGCTATATGAAGGTGTGGACCGATACCGACAAAATTCTGGGGGAAAGTTTTATACCCCTAAAGAAGACTACTTACCAAATTTCAGCCATTTTGGTAGGATAATGAAGCTAAAACCTTAAAAATACCGAAAATGGGGAGGTACAGTTCTATGGGGGCTATATCAAAACATGGACCGATATATCCCATTTTCAATACCAACTTATGTACCAAATTCTCTCTATCTTTAAAATTGCTAGCTGTATCTTGATTTCAACAGACAGACGGACGGACATACGGATATGCTCAAATCAGACATAGAATTTTATGCTGATCAATAATATATATACTTTATAGGGTCTCCGATGAATATTTCGATGTGTTACAAACGGAATGACAAATTTAATTATACCCTCCATATGGTGGAGGGTATAAAAATCTTAAAAAATCCACGTTTATTGTCATCCTCTTAACAACCTTAAAAATCCACGCTTATTGTCTTCCTAAAAATCTTTAAACAGATGTTAAGAAGTTCACGTTTATTGTCATCTTAAAAACCTTTAAAAATTCACGTTTATTGTCCTCTTAATAACCTTTAAAAAATCCTCGTTTACTGTCCTCTTAAAAAACTTTAAAAATCCACGTTTATTGACCCTTAAAAACCTTTAAAAATTTATTTTCCTCCTAATACCTTTAAAAAATTCAGGTTTATTGTCCTCTTAAAACCCTTTAAAAAATCCATGTTTATTGTCCTCCAAAAATCACGTTTATTGGCCTCCTTAAAATCTTTAAAAAACTCCTCCTAAAAATCCTAAAAAAAACCATGTTTATCGTCCTCCTAGAAATCTTTTAAAAATCCACATTTATTGTCCTCCTAAAAAGCTTTAAAAATCTACGTTTATATCCTCCCAAAAAGAGCTTTAAAAAGCTACGATTATATCCTCCTAAAATCCTTAAAAAATCCACGTTTTTTGTCCTCCTAAAAATCGTTAAAAAATCCACGTTTATCGTCCTCCTACAAATATTTAAAAATTTACATTTATGTCCTCCTGAAAATCATTAAAAAATCCACATTTATTGTCCTCCTAAAAATCTTTAAAAAATTTACGTTTATTTTCCTCCTAACAATCTTTAAAAAATCCACGTTTTTTATCTCCTAAAAATCTTTCAAAAATCCACGTTTTTTATCTCCTAAAAATCTTTAAAAAATCCACGTTTATTGCCCTCCTAAAAATATTTAAAAATCCACGTTTATTGTCTTCCTAAAGATCGTTAAAAAATCCACGTTTATTGTCTTCCTAAAGATCGTTAAAAAATCCACGTTTTTTGTCCTCCTAAAAATCTTTAAAAAATCCACGTTTATTGTCCTCCTAAAAATCTTTAAAAAAATCCACGTTTATTGTCCTCCTAAAAATCTTTAAAAAAAATCCACGTTTATTGTCCTCCTAAAAATCTTTAAAAAATGCACGTTTATTTTCCTCCTAAAAATCCTTAAAAATCCACATTTATTGTTCTCCTAAAAATCTTTAAAAAATCCACGTTTATTGTCCTCCTAAAATCTTAAAAAAACACATTTATTGTTCCCCTAAAAGTCTGCGAAAAATCCACAAGCCCCCATATAACGGTACCTCCCGATTTTCGGTGTTTTGGGGATTTTAGCTACATTTTTTTTTTTACCAAAATACTTGCAATTTCACGCTTGGGGTTCCCAGTGGACGCAAAACATCTCCACCAAAAACCGTCACCGTAGGTCCATGTTTTGGCATAGCCCCCATATAACGATACCTCCCGATTTCCGGTAGTTTGAGTATTTTAGCTACAATTTTTAATCGAACTACCTGTAATTTGACGTTTGAGGTTCCCAGTGGTCACAAAACATCTCCACCAAAAACCGTCAACATAGGTCCATGTTTTGGTATAGCCCCCATATAACCGTACCTCCCGATATTCGGTATTTTGAGGATTTTACCTACAATTTTTAATCGAACTACTGTAATTTGACGTTTGAGGTTCCCAGTGGTCACAAAATATCTCCAACTAAATCAGTCAACATTGGTCCACGTTTTGGTACAGCCCCCATATAACGATTTGCGGTATTTTGGGGATTGTATCTACAATTTTTAACCGAACTACATGTAATTTGACGTTTAAGGTTTCCAGTGGTCACAAAATATCTCCACCGACAATTGTCAACATAGCTTCACGTTTTGGTACAACCCCCACGGTATCTCCCGATTTCCTGTATTTTGGGGATTTTAGCTACAATTTTTAACCGAACTACATGTAATTTGTCGTTTAAGGTTCCCAGTGGTCAGAAAACATCTCCACCGAAAACTGTCAAAATAGGTCCATGTTTTGCTATAACCCCCTTATAACGGCACCTGCCGATTTTCGGTGTTTTTAGGATTTACACAATGTTTAACCGAACTATTTGTAATTCGACATTTGAGGTTCCCAGTGGTCACAAAACTTCTGCACTTTGATTGTGCCCACACTTTGATTTATCCCCATATAAGCTTGTCAGCCGATTGAAGACATTTCTATTTACATTTTTCACCTTATTTAGATATTAGTGGTCACAGAATATCTCAGCCTCAAATTGTGGACAGGATAGAAAATAATAATTCCTTTTTAGTTCAGAATATTTTATGGTGGAGGGTATAAAAAGTCCGCCCGAACTTAACGCCTTTTTACTTGTTTTCCTCTGTGGTTGCCCCTAACAATCTTCATTTTTTTAATAAACGTTTATGTTGTTTTTGTTGTTGCTAATTATCTTAAAAAAATGGTTGCTTTTAAAAATCTTCGAAAAATACACGTATATTGATGTTGATTGCTACTAAAATCATAAAAATTCCAGTTTATGAAAATTTGGCTCCTTCCAACATCTTTTAAAAATTGTCCCCTTTTGAATTATATACTTACTAGCAAAATGCCCGCCACTTCGTAAGCGGAAAAGGAATAATATACAAATAAACAATATTTAATATGGAGAACACTGAAAATTTTGATGCACTAATACTTATTTGAATTGATATTTAATTTCTTTCAAGTACTGCTCTTATACGTTTTGTTCGAATTTCAAAAAAAGACCTCTACACTTTAACAGCGGCCTACATTTTAAATTACAGTCCATGTTTTATTAGAACGGTGTGGGTATTTTGAAAATTTTATCCACATTTTCCAACCGAATTTTGGAATTTGTGATATAAAAATGTAGAAAACCTTTATTCGGAAGATGTTACGCTATATAACAGTTAATTTTGGAGATATTTTATTTTAGGCCTTTTTATTCACAGGGTGTAAAAACCTTCTTGTAAAACATTAGCCGCATAGATCTACCTTTTCAAATGAACTTACAATAACGTTTAGAATAGACAACAAAGATAAAAACAATTTTGTTGAAAAGGTACGTTTGACTTTTTGATTTCAGTACATTATTTAGAAACTGAATTCGTGTTAACCTAGAAACAATAGTACATTATTCAGTACAATTTTTAAAATCCAGGACCTTAGCTCAAATGCTACAGTTTTAGCTCTACTTGTTCACCCAATGTCAATGGTATTACATGTAGAAACCTTTCATAAATTTAAAGGCGGATTTAAATAAACATTTGATCCAATCTCAACAGTTATCCTCATAACAAATTTCATTTATCGATTCACACAGTACCAGTGCTTCAATATTTAGTATTCTTTAATACTTCTAGTACACTTATTGTACGACCACCTCTAACAATGAACCTGACAAATCAATAATATATCAGAATTTCACTTCTATACCAAATTTATTGCAATTTTATACTTTTAACGCACTATTGATATAATTCCATCTTCATTGCTACACCCAATGCCAAATTTAATAGCATTTAGTACATTTCATATTTCTCAATAAATCAACCAGCCTCAGCCTAATTTTAGAATTTGTATGCATCTAAACACCAACACAATCCCTCATACAACAATTCGAAATTCCACCTATATCCCATCATGCAACTCCAAACTGGTACCAAATTTAGTACTTATAGTATGTATAAGTTCCAAAAATTACTTCCTTTTATCCAAAACTATATCCAAACCGCGATTTAGTATTTTTCGTATACATTAGTACGAATTTGCAAAACTTCCTCTCTATCTCCACTCTAAACATCAACTGCTATACTAATACCGAATTTCACAATTTCAGCTCTATCCCTTTACACAATAACAATTTGGACCAAATTTTGTGCCATTTAGTAATTTTCGTACACTTATTGTATGTATATCCACAAGCACATCCACATCTCAACCCTATACACCAACAGCGGCTATAATACAAAATTTCCGAATTCCACTTCTATTCATAATACCATTAATACTTTTCGTATGAAAGTACCAATTTCAATAACTATCTCCAACAGTAATTGCGAATATCAGGATTCCACCTCTACCCGTCCACCCAAATCAAAATTTTACCAAATTTAGTACCATTTATTAATTTTCGTACCCATAAGTACGAATTTCCAAAGCTACCTCAATGCAACACTCCATAAGTAATCTTAATTATAAATTTCACGACAGCTCTATCTGTACACCCAAATCCAAAATGTACCAAACTTAGTACCATTTAGTACTTTCCGTACCCATAAGTACGAATTTCCGAAACTACCTCAATCCTACACTCCATAAGTAATCATAATTCCAAATTTCAGGATTCCAGCTCTATCCGTCCACCTAAATTTAATTGTACCATATTTAGTACCATTTAGCACTTTCCGAATTTCCAAGACTAAGTCAATCCAACAGTAATCATAATTCCAAATTTCAGGATCCCAGCTCTATTCGTTCCCCCAAATTGTACCAAATTTAGTACTTTTCGTACCAATAAGTACGAATTTCAAAAAACTTCCTCAGTCCTACACTCTAACAGTAACCTTAATTCGAAATTTCAAGATTTCAACTCTATTCGTTCACCCAAATATATGTAAATTGTACCAAATTTAGTACATTTAGTACTTTCCGTACCCATAAGTATGAATTTCCAAAACTACCTCAATCCTAGACTCTATCAGTAACCTTAATTCGAAATTTCAGGATTCCAACTCTATCCGTTCAACTAAATTTAAATTGTAAAAAATTTAGTACTTTCCGTACCCATAAGTACGAATTTTCAAGACTAACTCACTCCTACACTCCAAAAGTAATTAAATTCCGAATTTCAGGATTCCAGCTCTATCCGTTCACCCAAATCCAAATTGTACCAAATTTAGTACATTTAGTAGTTTCCGTACCCATAAGTACGAATTTCCAAAACTACCTCAATCCTACACTCCATCAGTAACCTTAATTCGAAATTTCAGGAATCCAAATCTATCCGTTCAACTAAATTTAAATTGTACCAAATTTAGTACCATTTAGCACTTTCCGTACCCATAAGTGCGAATTTCCAAGACTAACTCAATCCTACACTCCAAAAGTAATTAAATTCCAAATTTCAGGATTCCAGCTCTATCCGTTCACCCAAATATAATTTGTACCAAATTTAGTACCGTTTACTACTTTTTGTACCCATAAGTAAGAATTTCCAAAACTACCTAAATCCTTCACTCCATCAGTAATATTAATTCGAAATTTCAGGTTTCCAAGTCTATCTAAATTCAAATTGTACCAAATTTGGTACCATTTAGTACTTTTCGTACACATAAGTATGAATTTCCAAAACTACCCCCATATCTCAATCGTACACTTCAACGGTAATCTAAATTCCAAATTCCAGGTTTTTAGCTCTATCCGTTCACCCAAATCCAAATTGTACCAAATTTAGCACCATTTAGTACTACTCGTACACATAAGTACGAAATTCCAAAATCATTTTCTTATATCAACACCACTTCCCAACCTTGATTCCCATACCAAATATGAAGATTGTAGCTATATCCGCTCAAAATATACAATTGGTACCAAATTTAGTAACTTTTCGTACACTTATAGGTCGAATTTCCAAAAACCTTTTGGTACATCTTTCTAACTCTCCATCAGTTACCCTCATTCCAAATTTCAGAATTCTAGCTCTTCCCGTTTGCCTAATACAAAGGGTACCATATTTAGTACCTTTTAGTACTTTTCGTACCCTTCTAGGTCGAATTTCCAAAAACCCAGCCTTATCTCACTCCTACACACCGACAGCAACCCACAGTCAAAATTTCAGCATTCTAGCTTCAGCGGTTTCGTCTGGGCGATGATATGTCAGTCACTCAGTCACTCACTCACTCACTCACTCACTCACTGAGCTCTTTTATATATATAGATTATTTATTATTTATTATTTATTATTTATTATTTATTATTTATTATTTATTATTTATTATTTATTATTTATTATTTATTATTTATTATTTATTATTTATTATTTATTATTTATTATTTATTATTTATTATTTATTATTTATTATTTATTATTTATTATTTATTATTTATTATTTATTATTTATTATTTATTATTTATTATTTATTATTTATTATTTATTATTTATTATTTATTATTTATTATTTATTATTTATTATTTATTATTTATTATTTATTATTTATTATTTATTATTTATTATTTATTATTTATTATTTATTATTTATTATTTATTATTTATTATTTATTATTTATTATTTATTATTTATTATTTATTATTTATTATTTATTATTTATTATTTATTATTTATTATTTATTATTTATTATTTATTATTTATTATTTATTATTTATTATTTATTATTTATTATTTATTATTTATTATTTATTATTTATTATTTATTATTTATTATTTATTATTTATTATTTATTATTTATTATTTATTATTTATTATTTATTATTTATTATTTATTATTTATTATTTATTATTTATTATTTATTATTTATTATTTATTATTTATTATTTATTATTTATTATTTATTATTTATTATTTATTATTTATTATTTATTATTTATTATTTATTATTTATTATTTATTATTTATTATTTATTATTTATTATTTATTATTTATTATTTATTATTTATTATTTATTATTTATTATTTATTATTTATTATTTATTATTTATTATTTATTATTTATTATTTATTATTTATTATTTATTATTTATTATTTATTATTTATTATTTATTATTTATTATTTATTATTTATTATTTATTATTTATTATTTATTATTTATTATTTATTATTTATTATTTATTATTTATTATTTATTATTTATTATTTATTATTTATTATTTATTATTTATTATTTATTATTTATTATTTATTATTTATTATTTATTATTTATTATTTATTATTTATTATTTATTATTTATTATTTATTATTTATTATTTATTATTTATTATTTATTATTTATTATTTATTATTTATTATTTATTATTTATTATTTATTATTTATTATTTATTATTTATTATTTATTATTTATTATTTATTATTTATTATTTATTATTTATTATTTATTATTTATTATTTATTATTTATTATTTATTATTTATTATTTATTATTTATTATTTATTATTTATTATTTATTATTTATTATTTATTATTTATTATTTATTATTTATTATTTATTATTTATTATTTATTATTTATTATTTATTATTTATTATTTATTATTTATTATTTATTATTTATTATTTATTATTTATTATTTATTATTTATTATTTATTATTTATTATTTATTATTTATTATTTATTATTTATTATTTATTATTTATTATTTATTATTTATTATTTATTATTTATTATTTATTATTTATTATTTATTATTTATTATTTATTATTTATTATTTATTATTTATTATTTATTATTTATTATTTATTATTTATTATTTATTATTTATTATTTATTATTTATTATTTATTATTTATTATTTATTATTTATTATTTATTATTTATTATTTATTATTTATTATTTATTATTTATTATTTATTATTTATTATTTATTATTTATTATTTATTATTTATTATTTATTATTTATTATTTATTATTTATTATTTATTATTTATTATTTATTATTTATTATTTATTATTTATTATTTATTATTTATTATTTATTATTTATTATTTATTATTTATTATTTATTATTTATTATTTATTATTTATTATTTATTATTTATTATTTATTATTTATTATTTATTATTTATTATTTATTATTTATTATTTATTATTTATTATTTATTATTTATTATTTATTATTTATTATTTATTATTTATTATTTATTATTTATTATTTATTATTTATTATTTATTATTTATTATTTATTATTTATTATTTATTATTTATTATTTATTATTTATTATTTATTATTTATTATTTATTATTTATTATTTATTATTTATTATTTACTAGCAAAATACCCGCTACTTCGTATGCGGCAAGGATATAAAAAACAAATAAACTATATATAATATGGAAATGACAAACACTGAAAATTTGGTCGCACTAATTCCAATTTTAATCAATATTTATTTTTATCTTAGTACTGTACGTACCCCTTATCTCACTCTCCCCGTATCTCACCCTTGCACATTAACAGCGAGATCAACGTTGCACACCAATACACACCCTAACTGCAAAAAATAAAAATTCCAGCACTGTCCCTACACCCAAAAACAAATTGAGTACCATTAAGTAATTTTCGTATACTTATGGTACGTATTTCGACGACATATCTCAGCCATACACGGACATTAATACAAATTAATTACAGTAAATTCCATAATAATTACAGTAATTCCAAATCTCAAGATTCCAGCTGTATCCGTTCGTCCAATTCCAAGTTGTACCAAACTTAGTATCAAGTCGAACTCTTCGTACCCATACGTAAGATTTTCCAAAACTACCTCAATCCTTCACTTTAGTAGTAATCTTACTTCCAAATTTCAGGGTTCAAAATCTATCCTTTAAACCAAATTAAAATTGTACTAAATTTAGAACAATTTAGAATTTTTGTACCAATTTTCAAAATTTCCTCAACGCAACAGGGCTACAATAATCATACTTTCAAATTGCAGGATTCCACCGCTATCCGTTCACCTTCATACAAATTGTACTAAATTTAGTACCATAAGTTTGCTTTTTCAAAACAACCTGAATCCTACTCTTCGACTGTAATCGTAATTCCAAATTTCAGGATTCCAGCTCTATTAATTCACCAGAATCCAAATTGTATCAAATTTAGTACCATTTCTTTCTCAAACAAATTTTCAGGATTCCAGGTCTACACGTTCACCCAAATCTATATTGTACCATATTTAGTACTTCTCGTACCCATACGGACGACTTTTCAAAATTTCCTCAATACTACACTCCTACAGTAATCTTAATTCCAACACTATCCGTTTACTAAAATTCAAATTGTACCAAATTTAGTGGTTTTCGTACCCATAAGTACGAATTTCCAAACTACCTCAATTCTACTGTCCGGCAGTAATCTTAGTTCCGTTCATCCAAATCCAAATTGTACCAAATTTAGTACCATTTAGTACTTTTCGTACCCACAGGTACGAATTTCCGAAACTATCTCAATCCTACACCCCTACAGTAATCTTAATTCAAAACTTTAGGATTCCATCTCTATCCGTTCACCCAAATCCAAATTAATTACTGCTCGTAATCATAAAAACGAACTTCCAAAACCATATCCTTATTTCAACGCCATTTCCCAACCTTGATTCCCATACCAAATTTGAAGATTCTAGCTTTATCCATTAAAAATATGCAATTGGTACCAAATTTAGAAACTCTTAGTACTTTTCGTACACTTATAGGTCGAGTTTCTAAATACCCTTTGGTACATCTTCCTAACTCTCCATCAATGACCACTCGTTCAAAATTTCAGAATTCTAGCTCATCGCGTTTGCCTAATACAATGGATTCCATATTTAGTACACTTTAGCACTTTTCGAACCTTTCTACGACGAATTTCAAAAAACCCCTTTACACAAAAACAAATTGTACCAAATTTTGTAAAATTCGATTTTCCAAAACAACCTTAATCCTTCACTTAAACAGTAACCATAATTCCAAATAACAGGATTCCAGCGCTATCCGTGCACTCAAATCTAAGTTGTACCATTTGGTACATTTCGTACCCATAAGTACGAATTTCAAAAACTACTTCCATCTCAATCTTATACTCCAACAGCAGTCTGACCGAATTCCAGGATTCCAGCTCTATCCGTTCCCCCAAATCCAAATTGTACCACAGGTAGTACCACTTAGTAATTTTCGTACCCTTACTATCTCAGTCCTACACTCCAATAGTTATCCTAATTTCAAATTTCAGGACTCAAACACTATCCGTCACCCAAATCTGAATTCTATCTCTATAGCCTACCGCGAACGGGTTGCAAATTCTAACTCTTTCCGTTTACTAAAATTCATACTTTAAATTAAAATAAATAAAATTAAAATACTTAATATTCAGGATTCCAGTTCTATCCGTTCACCCAAATCCAAATTGTAATAAATTTAGTACCATTTAGTACTTTTCGTACACATAAATACGAATTTCCAAAATTTCCCCAATCCTATGCTCCAACAATAATCTCAATTTCAAATTTCAGGATTCCAGCTCTGTCCGTTCACTCGAATACCTATTGTACCAAATTTAGTACTTTTCGAACACATAAGTACGACTTTCCAAAACCACCCTCATATCTCAGTCCTACACTTCACAGTAATCTTAATTCCAAATTTCAGGTTTCCAGCTACATACATACGTTCACCCAAATCCAAATTGCACTATATTTAGTACCATTTAGTACTTTTCGTACCCATAAGTACGAATTTTCAAAACTACCTCAATTCTACACCCCACCAGTAATCTCAATTCCAAATTTCGAGATTCCAACTATATCCGTTCACCCAAATCCCCATTGTCCCAAATTTAGTACTTCTCATTAACATAAGTAAGAATTTCCAAAACTTCCCCAGTCCTACACTCCAACAGTAATATCAATTCCAAATTTCAGGAATCCAGCTCTATCCGTTCACCCAAATCCAAATTGTACTAAATTTAGTACCATTTAGTACTTTTCGTACACTCAAGTTTCCAAAAACCCTTTGGTGCATATTTCTTACTCTTCATCAGTGATCCTCAGTCCAAATATGAGGAATCAAACTCTATCCGTTCACCCAAATCGAAACTGTACCAAATTTAGTGCTATTTAGTATTTTTCGTACCCTATGTACGAATTTCCAAAACTTCCACAATACTAAACTCCACCAGTAATCTCACTTCCAAATTTCGAGATTCCAGAGCTATCCGTTCACCCAACTACCCATTATACAAAATTTAGTTCCATTTAGTACTTTCCGTACACATAAGTACTAATTTCCAAAACCACCCTCATATCTCAATCCTACACTTCAACAGTAATATTAATTCCAAATTTCAGGTTTCCAGCTCTTTCCGTTCACCCAAATCTAAATTGTACTAAATTTAGTACCATTTAGTACTATTCGTACACATAAATACGAATTTCCAAAATTTCCCCAATCCTATGCTCCAACA
>NW_027411866.1:199282383-199359883 GCF_047663935.1 Musca autumnalis | reverse complement strand
TTATTTATTATTTATTATTTATTATTTATTATTTATTATTTATTATTTATTATTTATTATTTATTATTTATTATTTATTATTTATTATTTATTATTTATTATTTATTATTTATTATTTATTATTTATTATTTATTATTTATTATTTATTATTTATTATTTATTATTTATTATTTATTATTTATTATTTATTATTTATTATTTATTATTTATTATTTATTATTTATTATTTATTATTTATTATTTATTATTTATTATTTATTATTTATTATTTATTATTTATTATTTATTATTTATTATTTATTATTTATTATTTATTATTTATTATTTATTATTTATTATTTATTATTTATTATTTATTATTTATTATTTCTTATTTCTTATTTCTTATTTCTTATTTCTTATTTATTATTTATTATTTATTATTTATTATTTATTATTTATTATTTATTATTTATTATTTATTATTTCTTATTTCTTATTTATTATTTATTATTTATTATTTACTATTTATTATAATTTCCGGATTACAGGGCTATCTCTCCATACAAATGCAATTTATACCAAATTTAGTATTTTCCGAAATTTCAATTTAATTCGAAATTTCTGGATTCCAGCTCTATCCGTTCACCCAAATATAAATTGTACCAAATTTAGTACATTTAGTACTTTCCGTTCCCATAAGTATGAATTTCCAAAACTACCTCAATCCTACACTCCATCAGTAACCTTAATTCGAAATTTCCGGTTTCCATGTCTATCTAAATCCAAATTGTACCAAATTTGGTACCATTTAGTACTTTTCGTACACATAAGTATGAATTTCCAAAACTACCTCAATCCAACAATCCATCAATAACCTTAATTCGAAATTTCAGGATTCCTACTCTATCCGTTCAACTAAATTTAAATTGTACCAAATTTAGTACCATTTAGTACTTTCCGTACCCATAAGTATAAATTTCTAAGACTAACTCAATCCTACACTCCAAAAGTAATTAAATTCCAAATTTCAGGATTCCATCTCTATCCGTTCACCCAAATCCAATTTGTACCAAATTTAGTACCGTTTACAACTTTTCGTACCCATAAGTAAGAATTTCCAAAACTACCTCAATCCTTCACTCCATCAGTAATCATAATTCCAAATTTCAGGTTTCTATGTCTATCTAAATCCAAATTGTACCAAATTTGGTACCATTTAGTACTTTTCGTACACATAAGTATGAATTTCCAAAAGTACACCCATATCTCAATCGCACGCTTCAACGGTAATCTAAATTCCAAATTTCAGGTTTTCAGCTCTATCCGGTCACCCAAATCCGAATTGTACCAAATTTAGTACCATTTAGTATTACTCGTACACATAAGGACGAACTTCCAAAATCATTTCCTTATATTAACGCCACTTCCCAACCTTGATTCCCATACCAAATATGAAGATTGTAGCTGTATCTGATCAAAATATACAATTGGTACCAAATTTAGTAACTTTTCGTACACTTATAGGTCGAATTTCCAAAAACCCTTTGGTACATCTTTCTAACTCTCCATCAGTTACCCTCATTCCAAATTTCAGAATTCTAGCTCTTCCCGTTTGCCTAATACAAAGGGCACCATATTTAGTACCTTTTAGTACTTTTCGTACCCTTCTAGGTCGAATTTCCAAAAACCCAGCCTTATCTCACCCCTACACACCGACAGCAACCCGCAGTCAAAATTTCAGCTTTCTAGCTTCAGCGGTTTCGTCTGGGCGATGATATGTCAGTCACTCACTCACTCACTCACTCACTCACTCACTGAGCTCTTTTATATATATAGATTGTCTCACTTCTGAATTCCCATAGCCGTCTTAAAAATCCCCCTTTTAGTCCGGTCAAAATAGACATGCGTATAAGGGGGAAATAGCAAAAATTCCCACAAAGCTGAATTTTGGTGGAGAGCTAGGGTTAGCCATTAGAAGCAACGTCCTGAAAGTCCCCATCGATCCCATGTGTGCAAAACAAGTTATTCGGGGTCAAGGGTCATTTTTGGAGGCATTATTCAGTTTTTTTAATTTTTCTCAAAAACGGTAAGACTTAGCAAAATCCGGCTAAAGTAAAAGTTGTAGATTCAATAATTGTCTACAAGAGTGGTCTTTATGATACTTAAAAAATACTTACCATTTTCGAGATATCGCGATCTAAAGGTCAAATAAAAAATTAGCCGCGTAAGTACATTATGAGGCGAACCGGTTAAAGTAACGACACTATGTGGTAGATACTTCCGTAAGCTTTCAGACGATATTCACTTTGCAGGAATCGGTTCAGTAGATCCGGGTCTAACCCGGTTTTTAAATTTGTCCTTTCGGGTCGAATAACCGGCGAACCGGATCCGCAACCGTTGAAAATTATACATTTCCGTAATCAGCGCAACAAACCTTAACTTCGGACAAAACTTGAAAAAAAAATCGGAGAGTTTTCGTTGGGGTCGTTCCCTTTGGGCTTTCGATTACACATGTGGGTTAAATGGGCTATTTTTGCATAAAATGACTCTAACATTGTATAACTCTACTAAACAAGCTCCGATTTTGTTGGAATTTTTTTAGAAGATAGCTATAATCTTGCTCTTCAAGAAAATATATATATTTTTGGGGGACAGACCCGATTACTTCGCTTATTTTAGCCGGTTCGTCTGAATATGTGCATATTTCCCTTATAAGTGCATAAAAATCATGTGTTTTTTAGAACAGCTATAACTCAAGAATGGTTCCTTCTAGGAAAAAAAATATAAAGTTCAAACTTGTAGATAATTTTTCTGTCTACAATATTTACTTTAGTCACTTTTTGATTAGATCAACCGTTAACAAAAAAATAAATCCGAAAACCAAAAAACCCTTAAAATTTGACCTTTGACCCCGAATATTTTTTTTTGCACACATGGGATCGATGGGGACTTTTAGGACGTTGCTTCTAATGGCAAACTCTAGCTCTCCACCAAAATTCAGCTTTGTGGGAATTTTTGCTATTTCAATGTCTATTTTGACCGGACTATTTATAATACAAATTTTACGTTCATTAGAATGCCTCACAACTTCCGTATGATATAAGAAGCCCTTCGTTTTAAATAGACGACCTTGATATAATTTTTAGGCGACAATTTGAATAAGCCCACAATTTTGTTAATAACAAACCAACAACCCATATTTATTTTCTAAATATGAACAAATAAAACCATAATTAGAAAACCGCACTGAGTATTTTTTTCAAGTTTATCATAAATGGACGTGATGAGCAATTCAATGTGAATGCAAAACAAACAGCAAAAAAGCTTTAAGTGAGCGTCACTGCTCAATAGGTGTAATTCGAAACAGCCACTGGCCAACGAAACAAACTGAAATTGATACAAAGTGGCATTTCAAACATAAATGGGGAAAACAGACACACGTTTTACATACGGCAGGTGAGGTAGACAGAATGACCCAAAACTGTTTATATTTGTTATGACAAACAAAAATAACAACGGCAAATATTTATTAACCTTTAAATAACATCCACTGGCATAAAGAAGTGGTTACAAACATATTGAGCAAAATCATCCATCAATCAAGCAGATTTGACTACACACACTCTATTAAATGCGTAGGTAATATTGTAAAAACTATAATTTCAGTTGGAATAATACTAAAAGAATATTTGCCGAATTGTCAGACCTTATCTTACTGATCTAAGGGTTAAATCCTATATTTGCATTTACTTCAAAAATGCCATAAAATACATATTTATCAATACAAAATATGTACTTAACGACGTGAATTACTTTTTTCACCCCACTGAGCATATGACGTCTGCCAACAAAAAAAAGTTTGTTTATTTGTTTTTTATTTTTTTCTTTCGTCCAATAAATAATCATAAAGTAGGCTTTTCTGATAATAACACTTTAGCCAGATTATACAACGGAATACATTAGAATGCATATGGTGGTGAACTAAGCTATTTTATTGAGTCATTAGATTTGCCTTAGGAGCGGAAGTGGCAATAGATTGAGAGAACAAAATTAACTATGACTTATTTGTTATTCCCTTTATTTGTATGGCTGTTTTCGAAAGACAAACTTGTTGTTTTGGTCACGTTCAAGATCAAGTTTACCAATCATAGAAATAAGGTACAACCGCATTGCTGTAAAACCACAAATATTTTACAAAATTAGCAACAATGAGTAATGAACATCAATGAAAATGTGATTACTATTACAACTTACTTTGAGGGCGACACGTCTAAGTTATGACCAGTAGATACGTGCATATATTGGGTAGCTATCACACAAATAAGCATTTGCAAACCGTTTAGCGGAACCTAAGAGTCAATATCCAAGTGTCTCCAAGTGTATATGGCGGGTTCACTGTGGATATTTGAACACCTCACCAGAAATCGTTCGGACTAAACCAAGGTTTTGGTGTGGTCCCCATTTACATCAGTTTTGAAGGGATTTTTGTTATTACCTAAGTAAACTGAATAGGAGGCTCTGGGTAAGAGTCTCGGAATAAGTACCTATTTATGTTCCTACAAACTTTTCGGAAAGGAACATGAAGACTTCTCTCACATCAATGAGTGTACTCCCGACTCATATTAGCCTAAATGTCTTAAGACACCACATGTAAAGAAATTTTAGGTAGGATATGCAGCCTACATTCGGTATTGCTATCGTTTAAAAATTCACGCTGACTTTTTTTGTGGTTGCTCCTGAAACGAGAGTCATAATTTTTTCCATTTAAAAGAACGTTGAAATACATTGTCTTGAATGAAGAAGATTGTCAACGAAAAAATTTTAACAGAGCCGCGAAGATACCTTTGTGCCTCAATGAGTAACAGACGTGCCTCAATGAGTAACAGACTTTGTTGCCAAGTCACTGCCGTGCCACGGTTGACATCAGTACTTACCCAAAAGCAATATCTCAAGGATATACGAAGTTTTACTAAAAAAAAGAACCACCAACCTTTGACATAGGTGTGGATGCCTTGACATAATTCATTCTTCATTTCCACAAGTGCATTAACCTCACTCAGCCTGACTATTACACAATGACAGCGATTCCCTCACTACTGTCGTCAGCTGCTCCAGCTCCATCCGGAAACTAGACGACATAACTGACAACTAAGATAGAGCAGAGTTCTCCTCAACCTAATCAAAGTTTCCGGGAAGATAGCATCACGGATGACTTTTGGGATAATTTATCACAAACGCAAGAGGAGGAATCTATCTTCACCTCCAGTCAGTATATCTTACCTCAAATAATCGGAAAGGGAGAAAGCTAGGATATTTATCAGCCAAAAAGACGGAAACCGGAGTCAAAAAATAGGTGAATGAAAATCGTATCGAAGGGGAGTACCATACTGCAGTAAAGAATCAAAAAACCATCACTAAACTGGAATTTCAGCTGATAAGAACGTACCTCAAGTTTGTAAGGAAATTTGAAAGGAACTATCAGCGAAATTTCCACATCTAGTGAAGCGGTGCCCCTGTTAAAAACTCTGTTCTGCTGGCAGGACAGTATTGTGGGCTATGTCACAACCGCAAACTTAGAAGTCTCAGGAGTTATCAAGGATATCGGACACAGCCGCAAACTGTAAAGTTTTAGAATTTGGCCATTGTAAAATCATCAAGTTTAAAGATGGACTATGCCCCTTCACTCATTCGGGAACCTCCCTCCTACTAAGATTCAACGCCTTTAGAACACCTGAGGCCACCAAATAAAATGACTGCTGAGCAAGGTAACACTGGAATTGAGTACCTAATTTGATCCAACATTTGCTCAAGCTTACATCATGTTCGAAGACGGGCTATATCGGTTCACTACTTCAGGTTCGTCCCCAACAAAAGTAAAACACATTATGCTCGGCCGGGCCGATCTTTTTATACCCTCCACAATAATATATTCTTAACTAATGTAGAATAATTAGTTTCTTGTTAAGTGCAAACATTGTTTGACCACGGATATCCCAAATGCCTATATTTGGTCAAAATATTTATCTAACAATTTCTTCAATCTGCTGGTACCTTTATGGCATATCCCCCATATACCAAAACATGGATGTAAGTGGACAATTTTTCATGGAAAAGTTTTATAACTGCTGAAAACCTCAAGTGTCAAATTACAGCTAGTTCGATTAAACATTTTAGCAAAAATCCTCAAATATCGAAAATCGGGAGGTTTCGTTATATGGGGCTATACCAAAACATGGACATATATTAACGATTTTTGGAAGAGAAGTTTCGAAATTCGGTAAGAAAATGTAGCTAAAAGCCTCAAAATACTTAGAATCAGGAGGTATCGTTATATGGGGCTATACCAAAACGTGGACCTATCTTGACAATTTATAGTGGAGAAATTTATTGACATTTCCTCAAATGAAAAATTTTAGCTAGTTCTGTCAAAACATGTAGCTAAAATCCTGGGTGGCCTATAACAAAACGTGGACCTATATAGCCCATCTTCGAGCTTGACCTGACTAAGGGAAAAAGACACTCGGTGCAAGTTTTTAGAGTTCTATCTCAATTATTGAGAGTACCTCCCACACAAATTTTTAAAATTTTTGGAGCAAGTGCAGTTTAGGAACTCTTTTCGGATCGGCATGAACTTGTTAAAACAGGTTGTGCTTGCGGTGCCTTTCACAACGGTACAATTTTTTCGGAGGCAAGTCATTACTTCCTGCTGCCGGCACCAACCCAAATAACTGCTAAGCACGAAAAGTTGGGGATTGAGTATCCGATTTTGGCGAAACTTTCCTCATCGTAAAATTTCATCCAAAAGTACATCAAGTTCTAAGAAGGTCTTTATTGGTAAACACCTTCGGTTCCCTCCCTCACGTAAGTTCAAAACTTTTGCTCCAAAATATCAGAAATCCCACCTAAAATTAAAAAATTGTTCAATGATGTGCAGTTTAGGGACATGTCTATATTGACAACATTTGTCGGAGAGGTGTTGTGCGCAATAGATCCTTCAAATGTCAAATTACAGCACATTCGGTCATGAAATAAAGCTAAAATTCTCAAAATACCGAAGTCAGGAGGTACTGTTATTTGGTGGCTATACCTAAACATGGATCTATGTTGACATTTTATGGTGTAGTAGTGCTGTGACCCTTTCGAACATTAAATGTCAAATTACAGCGCTTTCGGTTAAAAATACCAAAAATCGTGAGGTAATGTGGTCATGATTAAAATGGCTTATTTTTTATTGGGGAAGGTCATTCATCTCGAGATAGGGCCCGCGTAATTTCGCAAAGAACACAAAAAACTGTGTTCTTTGTGAAACAGTACAATTTAAGGCCCATTCGAGGATCGTATACTTTGTGATAAAATTGTCCAAAAGCTATAAAAACTCTTGGGACCCGAAATAAAATGACCCGACTTGCTCCAAACTTCGCACAGTATAATAAACATATCTTCCAAGCTTTTACGAAGTTAGAAGATGGTTTATATAGGCTCTTCCTTTCGGTACCTTAAAAAATGTTGCTCAAAAATGTTCACTATAATAAATTCCTAAGTTATCCTTTCCCTATATGTAACTGTCAAATATTTCCCGTACCAAATTTTACAGTTTTAGAATTCATTTTCAAGGATTAGAATTAACAAAAATATAATATTTATAATTTTCCTACATACATCATCCATTCCATGCTTCTTATATCACGAACATTGCTTGTTGTTACAATAACTTATACATAAACACATAATAATAATAATGGAAACGCCACTGCAGAAAAAAATGCAATCTGATAAAGGGGTTGTTCGGTGGATTGCTTGCATGGTTGTTGTTGTAGAAAAAAAGGAAATACGTGCTCAAAATCAACTGACCCATATACCGAATATAAAAAACAACAACAACGATACGAACATATAAACTGCAGACATGCAAACAAAATTAAAGAATTAAATATAACATGGAATGCAAGTGAAAACAACAGCAACAACAAACAATTAATCTACCCAATGCAATAGTTCTAAGCAATCATGGAATTGAACTTTTACTTTTTTTCCGGCGGACAAAGCCAAACATTACGACATAGCAACCCCCTCACTAAGTGTATTTCAATGGATTTTCAAAGTTAACCACTGGACTTAAGTGGCATGGATTGTATTTGTGCCACAAACAAAAAACTAACCCCATGAGTTTTTAAAACAACCACCTTCCTCCCCATTAAGGGATGTGTGAAAAGCTCATAAAATGTCCCCAATTTGGGGCACATTTTCACTAACATCGGCAGTAATGGCCAACACACCTCACACTTTCACAACTTTTCTTTATATTGTTGTTGCCTAGTTTTGGTTATTTTTATGTTTGTCGGGTTATTGGTTAGTCACACACCACACAAACAACACTTGGCCATAATGATAACCCCTAATGTGGCTGACATGTGCAATGAATTGGCCAGGGAGAACATTTCGCTTTTAAACATAAATATTTTATTTTCTAAAGAATTTTTCAAATATAAAAACGTCAACCGGTCGAGAAAGTAGGTCACTTCAGTCCAATGTAAGAGAATAAATAACTTCTTTTATGTAGGGATATTTTTTGATTTCAATAACAAATGAAGGAAATGAAAGTTTATTTGCATAGCCAACTTACTCCAAAAAGTCCTTGTGCTTCACTTTACAATGATATAATTTGAGAGGGTACATATCAGGAAGACTGGACTTGGCCATGAAGGATTACTTTCGGAAAAATTTCAGCGAATGGGGGATATACTGAAAGGAGTTGAACGATATATACCTTCATCAACTTCATGAGAGTTTGGAAGAAATATATAATAATTTCTTGGAAAATGATTTAGGTTTGCGAAAAATGTTACGATTTGTAATTTTTCTACCAGATCGGATCTCACACAGTTAGTAAGCTCTCGTGTGTCATCATTAGTCATCAGGCCTTTTAAAAGCCCGTTCAGGAAATATGGAATTGACCACGAAAAACAATACAAACATTGTTGACAACAACTCATGGTAGAACAAATATAAGGTAAAGTAAATAATACAACAAATACAACTCAATAACAACCACAAAGGAATTTGTTTTTGTTTGTAACGTTACTGTCACCGGTACATGTAAACAAAACAAGGAAATGTCTATAAATTATTGAAATTTATAAAACTAATCATCAAAAGCTCGATTTCAACGAGAAATTAATACTAAAAATGATCTTCCCCTGAAAAGGCAAAATTTTCAAATAAATAAAATCAGCTGAGCCAGGCTGGGGTTTGAACCCACGTTCTTCAAACACAGGAAAAAAGTGTTGTCACGGCGTGTTAGCGTTCAGAGCCAAACTCTTTACTTTCAAAGGCAGCGCTAAGCGTTTGTCATAAAAGCACAACTAAATGGAAAAATCCCCATTGTTGTTGTAAAAAAAAAACAAAATGCATTTGAAAGAAGAAAAGTTCGAGGACAGCGAAGCCGATATGTCTGAAAAGCCTTTACCGAAGGCGAAACATGCATGTCACATAATGGTGCGTGTGTGGGTTCGAATCGTCGGCTTTCCTTTTTCAGATGCATTATTGATAAAGCTAGAATCCAACGAGAAATTAATTAAAAATTAATACTAAAATTATCTTCGCCTGAAACGGCAAAATTTTCAAATAAATAAAATTTTCACATTTTCAAAAAAAAAAAAAAAAAAAATGCATTTGACAGGAGAAAAGTTCGAGTGCAGCTACGCCTCTCCACATCCGATATGTCTGAAAAGCCTTTACCGAAGGCGAAACATGCATGTCACATAGTCGTGGGTGTGTGGGTTCGAATCGTCGGCTTAGTGTCCTTTTTCAGATGCATTATTGATCATAAAGCTCAATTCCATCGCGAAATTAATTAAAAATTAATACTAAAAATGATCTTCGCCTGAAACGGCAAAATTTTCAAATAAATAAAATTGTTCACATTTGATTTAATATTTTGGAAAACATGAATGAAAATTCTTTAATACATATATAAAATGTCGTATGGAATGTGACACTAACGTTACAACCCAATTCAGTAAGCTGTGTATTGCTGTTACCTTTTATTGTTCTACCATGACATCATCTCAAAAAAATACCTTCTGTAAAAATTTCAACATAATCCTCGAATAGTCCTTACACTGCACTAAAGCGATAATTTTAACCTTCTGTGGGGGAAATACTCCATGGAGTTGTCCAATATATACCATTTAGGAACATAATATGCGTTTGGAAGAAAGATTACGATGTGCAATCTTTCGGAAACTGGATACTCCATTCGTAAGTTACCGTACTTATCAGTAATTTTAGTTTGTGCCGTCATGGATTTTTAAAGCTTCCGAGCTATTATAACAGGAAATAGCCCTCGCCCCCTTACAAATTTATAAGGCAAAAACTATCAAACCAATCAGAGATATGTCATTAAACATCCGAGATATGTCATTAGATCGAACCTGATCTAAGTCCATCAGGCAATTTTCCTTGCGGCAATTGTCAGTTTGATGACGAGAGAAGTGAGGCATATCGTAACCCTTTACCTCTCAACACCCTCTCTCATCGACAAACTGGCAATTGCCTAATGTAAATATGGACTAAGTCTGGATGAAACACATTTTTGACCAAATCGGTTGATTCGTTCGAGTGTAATCGCGCGCAGCGAATAATTTTAAAGTATAAGGTACATATGTTGAATCTTTGTGGGGGAGGTACCGAAAGGAGTGGACCGATACACAGTGGTGGCATTTACATGGGAAGGTGTGACAAAAATACTTCTAGATAATATAACTGAAATTTGTATCAATGGGTCCTCGTGGCCTAAAAACACTCTAACAAAAATATTGCAGTCCTACCTCCAAGATTGCGCGTGGTTCCCATGTAACGAATCATCTTGAATTTAAGTATTTTACTGTTACAAAGACATTGTTCAACAAAACTTGCTGTAATCCGGTACCAGGAGTTATTATTGCATAGTAAGCATCCCCACAAAAAATTTCAGTATTGAACCATGATTTGGTTTACTCCCATATGATTTATATATCGATTTATTTGGACAGATGTCAACCAACTATTCTAACCGAATAGGTTTTAATAATGAACTAAGAGTTCAGAACACTACCTAATAAAGAAATGTTATATCGGTCCACATTTGACTACAGCCTCCATATAGGGTTACCATCCTTTTTCGATACTTTATAAGCTTTAATCACCTTTATTTTCATTGCTTCAATTTTAGAGGAGGTGATATCCGAAGGAGTTGACTAATGTCCATTGAACTTTATTTTAGGTTCACAGAGATATTAAGGTATGTAATATTTGAACCAACGCAGTTGTCGGTTCGAATGTTGTCGTGGGCGTCATCCACAACGAATGGTGGTCATAAGCGTTCTTACAGCTTTCGGGCTTTATTCTCAGGAAGTATGGACTAGCCCCTAAAAACATGTACCGTTGCAATAGGGACCCCTAATTCAACAAGTAAAAAAGTATCAGTCGGTTTTGTCGGCGGAGGTATATTCTCAGCCTGTGTGAGTTGAAACACGTTTTTCCCAAAAAAAAACAGAATCTTGGGAGTATGAACTTGCCGACAAAGATATGGATTGGGATAAAAACTCAAAAGATTTGCGGGGAGGTACCTAAAGGATAGGACCGACATAGTCCATTTTGGAAGTGCGTCTTATTTTGGAAGTTGTTCCTCTCGATAGGACCATTATATCACGAAACATGAACTTGCCCACGAAAAACATCATATTGCTGTAAACAGGGCTACTAGGAGTACCTTCGGTAAAAAATTCTAAAGGATTTTCGTAGAGACCCTTAACCGCACTTAAACAAAAGTGCCCATTTGTGTGGTTTGTACCCTAAGGAATGGAGCGATAGGGCCCACTTTTGAACATAAACTATGTTTGGACAAAATATTTCGAGATCCAAAGTTTGGACCAAATCGGTTGCACCGTTTATTTTCCAACTTTTGTGGGGGAGGTACCAGAATGAGTAAAACTATAATCACCATTTTAGAATTACATCTAATATTCGAAGAAATATTACGATACGCGAACTGTGGACCAACGCAGTATTCGGTTCGGGAGTTGTCGTGCGCACCAGCCACTACACATGCTGGCCGTAGAGGTTTTTTTTTACAGTTTTCAGTCATTTTCTCAAGAAATATGGAATTGCCAGTGAAAAAATTGTACCATCGTAATAGGGGCCTTGAATGTAACCTGTTGCAAGAAAAATCAAACCGATTCGAGAGGAGGTCCTAAACTGCACTTTTCCGGAATTTTGTGTGGGAGGTACCCGAAGGTGTTGACATATATAGTCCATATTCAATGGATCTATGTCTCGTAAAAACATTACGATGTGCAAAATATGGATCAAATCGCTTACTGCCTTCGAAAGTTATCATATGCACCCTTTTTAGCGAACTACTTTTGTGGAGGACGTATCCGAAGAAGTGGACCCACAGACAAACGGACGGATATTGCTAAATCGACTCCAAATAGTCTGAAACGACGACTGTAAAATCTTCAATATTCTGAAAATCGGAAGATACCTATATATGGGAGCTATACCTAAACTTGGTTCACTGAGAACTCAAAATGCAAAATTACAGCAAAATCGGTAGGAAAATTTGGCAAAAATAGTGCAAAATAACCAAAATTGAACATTTTTGCAAGAAGGTATTTTTCCCAAAACAATTTTTTTCCCAAAAAACGTATGTATTTAGGGGTTTTTATGAATTTTGGGAATTTGAACCGACAAAAATGTTCATCAGGATTAGAGATCAAAAGTTTTGCGGAGGAGATACTAAAAGGAATGGATCTACATTGACCATTATGGAAGTGGATCTTCAGCCAATACATATGGTGCCATATGGGGTTTTTACACACTTCGGGATGTTTACTCAAGGAGTATGGACTTGCCCCTGAAAAAACGTTTACCATCGTAATTGAGGCAGCGAATTCAAGTTGCTTCAACAAAAATCAAAGTGATTCGATAGCAGGTCTTAAAGTGAACTTATAAGAAATTTTGTGTGGGGGGTACCGGATGGATTGGACAAATATAGTCCATATTTGAACCTGATATATATCTAGTAGATATATTAGGATGTGTAAAGTATGGACCAATTCGGCCACTCCCTTTAAGAGTCAACGTATGAACAAATTTTCCGAACATTTTTGAACTTTTGTGGGGAAGGTACATGAGGGAGTGGACCGATATGGCTTATCTTCAAACTTAGACTATGTTTGGACAAAATATTGCCAAGGCCAAATGTTGGACCGAATCGGCAGATCCGTTCTAGAGTTATCTTGCGCTCCAACCCCCTCACACGGTGTCATAGGGGTCTTTTGCAACTTTGCATGCTATTTTCTCAGGAAGTATGGACTTGCCCCTAATGAAACTTGTACCGTCGTATGGAGGGCAGTGAATACAAGTTTGCTAAAACAAAAATTCGATTGATGGTCCTAAACTGAACTTATCCAAAATTTTGTATGGGAGGTACTCGAAGGAGTGCGCCGATTGAGACCATATTGGAACCTCATCTTCCCCTTGTAGAATGTTTCCGATATACAAAGTATGGACCAAATCGGTTACTCCCTTCAAGAGTTATCGTGCGGACCATTTTTCCGAACATTTTTGAACTTTTGTGGGGGAGGTACCTGAAGCATTGGACCGATATAGCCCGTCTTCGATCTTAAATCAAATCTAGACAAAATATTTCGATACCCAAAATTTGAACCGAATCGATTGATCCGTTCGAGAGTTATCGTGCGCACCAGCCAGCCAGACAGACAGACAGATAGACGGACGGACATTGCTAGATCGACTCAAAATTGTCTGAAACGGATATCGTACAAACATACTTGGGTTCTAAAACTATTATTTCGATGAGGCACATTTTTGGTCGTATCAAAGTGTAAATACCCTCTTTAGCCTACAGGCCGAGGGTATAAAACTACCTTCTAAAAGTCTTACATTGACAGACAATTCACAAAATGGTCCTAAACTGAACTATTCCGAAATTTTGTGTGGGATGTACCCGAAGGAGTGGACCGATTTAGTTCATATTGGAACCTCATCTAAGTCAATTAGAAATTTTACGATATGCAAAGTATGGACCAAATCGGCTATTCCCTTCAAGTGTTATCGTTCGCACAAATTTTCCGAACATTTTCGTACTGTTGTGGGAAAGGTACCGATATAACCCATCTTCGTGCAAACATACTTGGGGTCTAAAACCATTATTTCTATGAGGCACCTTTGCCCGTATGAAAGTGTATATACCCTCGTTAGCATAAATGCCAAAAGGATTTATCCATGGCTTCTTTAGACAAAAGACCTTCTAAAAGTCTTAAATGCATAGTTCGAAGACCTAAAGAAGACTAAAATCCTTCTAATGGTAGAAGACCTGTAACTGGGCAGACTATTAAAGATCTTGTTGCAGATTTATATAACTTGCAGATTTATATAACGTTTTCTATTGTTCTATTTAGAGATCTTTAGCATGTACATATAGGAGAACTATAGACTTCAGTACATATGTAGATCCCCTTTGTGTTCTTTAAAAGACTTATACTAATGTATAATACATAACAGTTAATTTTTTCTTTGACTCTTAGAAAATGCTATACCCATTTTAAACATAGTCAAAGTCTCATAACTACGCCCAAATATGAAGGGCTCTACCAAACATGATTGAACATAGCAATTAAAAACGAAAGTAAACAACTTTAAATTAAATACGAAATAATTAACTTCATATTCGTAGTCAATTGTTATTAATCTTTCCGCCCTGCCCCCTTTGAAGTTACCTGCACCAAAGTTCAATGTCCTCTTACAGTTCATTTAAAATGCTAAGTTATTTGCGAATGTTATATTCATACATATTTTTATCTTTTCTTTTTTTTCTCCCGTTGTTGCTTAAGTCTTGGTGTACCTTTCACCGAATGTTGGCTTGCTTAAGCTGGAAAAGTGCATTTCAAACAAAAGAGACGTGCAGCAGATGACGAGGTTTCAATGGCAAAATGATATCACAGAGGTAAAAATAGATGTAAACAAAAGAAAGAAAAGAAAAACTGTCAAGATGTTATGCGGCAATATGCTGCTGTTGGAGCCCAACATAAGCTGCTGAATAGTGCCACAGAAAATGGAAAAAAAAATAAATAGAGCGTCTCTTGTTTGATATGCAAATATTTCCACATGATTTCGAAATAAGGAAAGAAACAATACTAATGCCAATGTTAAGCAATGAAGCCATGTTAAGGGGCAAATTACAACAACATTTTTGCAGGGAAATTAAATTACATTGAAATAATTTTTTGGGAAAATTAAAGATAATAACAATTTAATAATGATTAAACATATACTTGCATTACAATTGTATTGAAGAGCCAATAAAATCTGTTGCTGTCATGACATTTTCAAGAAAATAACACTAAAACAAATAATAACAAATCAAATCTGTTGCAGCCATGACATATTCCGTAATTACCAAGAAAAAAACATCACAACAAATCACATTATAAAATGAACTTTTAGCCTAGTTTTTCTTTCCAGCATCTCAGGACAATGTTGCTATTTGTTTTTGTCGCACTGAGGTCCTTACAGAATGGTTGCGTTTAAAATTCTATGTATTACGTTGAGCAATGTTTGGCCAGATGCCAACAAGCCATTTATTTCAAATTTCTAGAAATTATCATTTATCTTTTTGTTCTAGTTGTGCAGTAACACGAAACAAAGTATCACTTAAATGAGAAATTAGATGCAATGAGTAACAGCATAATGCGCAATTTGAAGGTCAATCGACAATTGGGAATGTGTGTGTTTCATATTTAAGATGACATACCAATCAGTACAAAAAATTAAAAAAAATAAACTAATGTAACTACCAACGGTTTTTATGGACAGAGGATCTTTGGAATTCAACAGACAGAAGACCATATTAAACTCTTTTGTAAGCAGAAGACCTTGTAATAGTCTTCTTTAGGGAGAATCCCTTATAAAGGTATTCCATAGAAAGAAGACATTCTTAAGGTATTCTGTATAAAGAATACCTTTATGGGGCATTCAATATAGCGAAAGTCTTCTTAAGGTCTTCAATACTAGAAAGGCCTCTTCAACGTCATCTATAGACAGAAGATCTTCTCAAGAACTTGTTTATGCAGAAGACCTTCTATAGATAGAGATTTCGTCTATAGGCGAGGGACCTTCTTAAGGTCTTCTATAGGCTGAACACCTTCTAAAGGACAGGAGACGTTCTAAAGATCTTCTATAGACGAAAAACCTTCTAATGGTATTCTATATACAGAAGACATTCTGAAGGACAGAAAATCTTCTGACGGTCTTCTGTAGACAATAGATTTTCTAAATTCAATTCTGTGTCGTCTCCTTATAAAACAATGTCATGACCAAATCGGTCACTCCCTTCAAGATTTATCGTGCGCAAAGTTTTTCCGAACATTTTTGAACTTTAATGGGAGAGGTACCTGAAGGAGTGGACCGATAGGTTTGGACAAAATATTACGAATGCCAAATTTTAGATCGAATCGGCAGATGCGTTCGTGAGTTATCTTGCGCTCCGACCAATACACACGGTGTCATAGAGGTTTTTAGCACTTTTCAGGCTATTTTCGCAGGAAGTATTGACCTGCCCCCTGATGAAAGTTGTACCATCGTATGGGGGCAGAGAATACAAGTTGCTACAACAAAAATAAAAAAAAAAACGAGAGCAGGTCCTAAACTGAACTATACCGAAATTTTGTGTGGGAGGTAACCGAAGGAGTGGACCGATTTAGTCAACATTGGAACCTCATTTAAGTCTATTAGAAATTTTACGATATGCAAAGTATGGACCAAATTGGATACTCAATTCAAGTGTTATCGTTCGCACAAATTTTCCGAACATTTTCGATACTTTGTGGGGAAGGTACCGATATAACCCATCTTCGTGCAAACATACTTGGTGTCTAAAACCATTATTTCGATGAGGCACATTTTGCCCGTATGAAAATGTATATGACGAAAAGTCAAAAAAAATTAACATTGATGAAGCCAAGATTTGCACTGTTATAATTCGCGAAATATTGCATTGTACCACGAATTCTAAAGATCTTCTATAGACGAAAAACCTTCTAATGGTATTCTATATACAGAAGACATTCTGAAGGACAGAAAATCTTCTGAAGGACAGAAAATCTTCTGAAGGTTTTCTGTAGACAATCGATTTTCTAAATTCAATTCTGTGTCGTCTCCTTATAAAACAATGTCATGACTGCAATTTTCCAACTTAAACTTATATATCTAAAAAAATGGTACAACCTAGGAAAAATTACATAAGCTAGTCTTGTAGAGAATTTTCACATCTATAAGATTTTCTGAGGTCCCATGCCGATAAGACTTGCCGTATTCAAGCAAAATCGCGAAACCTTAACAAAAAAAACCTAAAAATGTAAACTGAGCTTCTTTATCTCAAAAATGGTACAGCCAGAGAACAAATCATAAACGTCTATCCTGTAGAGAATTTTCACAGCTACAACATTTTCTTTAGCTCCATTTCGTTTGGACTTGCGGTTTCCAAGCAAAATCGTGAAAACCTAAAAAACACCTAAAAATGAGAATTTTGACCGCGATTTATTTAAAAATCCCTACAGCGATTTTTTCTTGTTTTTGGATTTTTCTCATCTATGAACATTGCTGTTTCAGCATTCACAAAAACTTCCCTTGTGTAAGCGGTTTTCATTAAAAGTTAGTTAAGGCGCACCCATCATGACATTGTTTTATAAGGGGCGATACAGTCAGCGCATTTTCCCAATTTAAACTTCAATATCTCAAAAACGGTAAAACCTACAAAAATACCGTAAAGCTCAATATTGTAGAGAATTTTTATAGCTACAACATTTTCGTCAGTCTCATTTTGATAGGACTTGCGGTTTCTAAGCAAAATCATGAAAATCTAAACAACCCCAAAAAATGCCAACTTGAATCGCGATTTATTTAAAAAGCGCTCTTGCGATTTTTTTTTGTTTTTTGATTTTTCTCATCTATGAACATTGTAGTTTCAGAATCCGCAAAAACTTCCCACGTGTAAGCACCTTCCATTTAAATTTGATTCAGGAGCACCGTGCCCTGTAAAGGTATTCTATAGTCAGAAGACCCTCTAAAGCTCTACTATAGTCAGAAGACTTTTTTTAAAGTTCTTCTATTGACAGAAGATCTTTTAAAGTTCTTCTATATACATAAGACCTTAAAAAGATTTTATATAGGTTTTCCAAAGACAGAAGTCCTTCTATTTTTTTTATTTTTTATTTCAAATATTTATTATAATAAAAAATTACAATAAAATTTATTTGAAAATTTTTCCTTTTTTTTAGGCGAAGATCATTTTTTTTAAGATTAATTTTTTAATCGAGCTTTTATGATCTATTATGCAAGTGAATCAGCTGAGCCAGGCTGGGATTTGAACCCACGTCCTTGAAAAACACAGGAAAAAAAGTGTTGTCACGGCGTGTTAGCGTTAAGAGCCAAACTCATAACTTTCAAAGGCAGCGCTAAGCGTTTGTCATGAAAGCACAACTAAATGGGAAAATCCTCATTGTTGTTGTAAAATACAAAACAAAACAAAAAATGCATTTGAAAGAAGAAAAGTTCGAGGACATCGAAGCCGCTCCACATCCGATATGTCTGAAGAGTCTTTACCGAAGACGAAACATGCATGTCACATAGTGGTGGGTGTGTGGGTTCGAATCGTCGGTTTTCCTTTTTCACTTGCATAATAGATCATAAAAGCTCGATTAAAAATTAAAAAAAAAATTACAATACAATTATTTAAAAAAAAATAGCACTATCTGCTAACTGTCCTTTAAAAGGTCTTCCATAGACAAAAGACTTCCTAAAGGTCTTCCATACCATACCATATTCTATAAACAGAAGACTTTCTAATGGTCTTCTATAGACAGAAAATTCTCTAAAGGTAATACATGGAAGACCTTGTAAAAACGAAAAAAACGCGGAGTTCTTTTCATAGTGAGTGCTCGTAAAATATTTTTAAAAAATACACGCCATAATTTTTTTTTTTAAAAATCCACGCAATGAGAGAGTATTTGAAAAAAAAAAAATCCAGTCCATGAAAAATATTTCTAAAAAATCCACGCCATGAAAAGATATTAAAAAATCCACGTTATAAATATATTTAAAAAAAAATCCGCGCTACAAAAAAATTTAAAAAATCCACACTATAAAAAATATGTTATAAAAAACTACGATATAAAAAAAATTTTAAAAAATCAACACCATGAAAAAATATTTTTAAAAAATCAACGCCATGAAAAAATGTTTTTTTTTTTAATTCACGTCATAATTTTTTTTAAACCCTGGGTACCTATTCAGTAACTTTTTAACAACTTTACTCATTGTTTATTTTACAACAATTTCATTTGTTTGTTTGGTAGTTGTTACAAAAACAAAAGAAATTTTATCGATTGAAAAGTTGTTAAAATTTCTTTTGTTTTTGTAACAACTACAAAACAAACAAATGAAATTGTTGTAAAATATACAATGAGTAAAGTTGTTAAAAAGTTACTGAATAGGCCTACAGTAGGCCTATTCTGTAAACTTTAACAACTATCGATATTGTTTAAATTTCTTTTGTTTTTGTAACAACTACAAAACAAACAAGGGAAAACATTGAAAAATAAACAATGAGTAATGTTGCTAAAAAGTTATAGAATAGGCCCCCGGGCCATGAAAAAATATTTTTAAAAAATCAAGGCCGTTAAAAAATATTTTTAAAATATCCAGGCCAATGAAAAATATCTTTAAAAAATCAACACTATTAAAAGTTATTTAAAAAATGCAAGGCATGAAAAAATATTTTTAAACAATCCACCACCTGAAAACATTTAAAAAAAATCGAGCTATAAAATATTTAAAAAATCAACGCTATAAAAATATTTTTAAAATAATCCACGCCATGAAAAATATTTTTAAAAAATACACGAAAGATATTAAAAAAAAGTAAAAAAGTATCAGTCGGCTTTGCCGACAGAGATATACCCTCAGCCTGTATGGATTGAAATAATTTTTCAAAAAAAACTTATGTATTTAGGAGGGTTTTCATAATTTTGGGCTTATGAATCGACAAAAATATGGATAGGATTAAAGCTCAAAAATTTGCGAGGATATCGATAGATAGGGCTTTTTTTACCATACTGGCCTACGAAAAACATAATATCGCTGTAAACAGACAGGGCCACTAGGAAAACCATCGGTACAAATGTCCAAAGAATTCCTCGAACAGACCCTTCACCACACAAAAATGTTAAACAATTGTGTGAATGGTACCCCAAGGATTGGACAGATAGGGCCCAAATTTGAACATTAACTAAGTTTCGACAACATTTAGAGATCTAATGGATCTTTTTTTTAAATTATTTTTTCATGGCGTGGATCTTTTTTTTAAATTATCTGCATTGCGTGGATTATTTTAATAATATTTTTTTACAGCGTTAAATTTTTTTAAAAATTTTTATAGCTAGATTTTTTTATATCCACATTTTTTTAAAATCTTTTCAGGGGCTGAATTTTTTTAAATATTTTTTATAGCTAGATTTTTTTAAATCTTTTGCCATGAAAAACTATATTTTTTTTAAATCCAAGCCATGAAAAAATATTTTTTTTAAATCCAAGCCATGAAAAAATATTTTTTTTTAAATCCACGCCATGAAAAGATATTAGAAACAATCCACGCTATAAAAGCATTTATAAAAATTCCGCGCTTTAAAAAAATATACTAAAAAAATCCGCGCTTTACAAAAATATACTAAAAAAATCCGCGCTATAAAAATATTTTATAAATATCCACGCTATAAAAATATTTTAAAAAAATCCGCGCTATAAAAAAATATTTTATAAATATCCACGCTATAAAAATATTTTTAAAAAATCCGCGCTATAAAAAATATTTTATATAAAAAAAAATATTTTATAAAAATTAAAACAATTTTTTAAATAATCCACGCAATAAAAAAATATTTTTAAATAAGGTCCACGCCATGAAAAAATATGTTTTTTTTATTTCACGCCATGGCTTTTTTGTAGTTCGCGCCACGAAAGAATATTTTTTTTAAATTCACGCCATGAAAAGTACTTCTAAAAAGTCCACGCCATAAGAAAATGTTTTTAAAAAATCCACGCCAGGAAAAAATATTTTACAAAATAGCCGAAGCTATTGTCCGATATAGATCGTCTTTGAACTTGATGTACGTACGCATGCATACATATTTGGAAGAAGTTTCATAATGTCAAAAATTGATGACAGTGTATATAACCGTTAGCTTAGAAGCTGATGGTATAATGAATACCTTGAGGAGCTAAATAAATAGGGCTACCTGTATGAATCTGTCATTGCGTCCGTCTGTCCATCTAAAACTTGTATTAACGTTTTACACGTACTGTGCTATTTGCCTCAGGTAATAAATTTTAGTGAAGTTTCAACTTAAATGGGGTATAACTTTTTGCGAACAATTCCATATTCCAAAACTTCGTATTCGCAAAAAGATGTCCTGGAGTGTCCTCTTTCACCACATACACACAGTTGTACCCGTTCTTTTTAAAATTTATTGAAATTACATGGAAAATGTGTGTATTTTCCATATTAATTATAGATTTTTTTATGAATATTTCTTAAAATAAATGAGTTAAGTTTTATGGAAAATTGAGATGTTGTTTCTTTTAATCATTTAAGAAATTGTTTTAAATGTTTGTAGTATTTTTTTGTTTTATGGATTATTTATCGGCTTTTAAATAAATTGGAACATATAAAACCCATAAATTACTCATATTTTGATGCAAAATATGAAAAACTCAAAATTTTACATTTTTTACGTTTTTACGTTTTTTATTCATCGGCATGGTAAAAACATAAAGGTAATTCCATGCAAACAGCTGATTAAATTTTTTTTCAGATTTTGAATTTGAAGTACGTTCATTGTCAAAGTCAATTTGACATATGTGTGTACATGTATACCTAATGTGTACATACATATGTCAGTAACTATTAAATTTCGATTTGAATTGAAATGAAAAATTTTTTACAAAAATCTTATTTTACGGTCGTCATAAGGCACAAACGACTAACATAGAAATAATTTGCGGACATTGAAGTGGTTGTATCCTCCGCTATTGGCGCTGTGGACAACGAACAAGCTTCGCAAGAACACATAATAGCCATATCCAACGTGGTAGAAGAACATTATTCAGAAGAACTACAAGCAGAATCAACACACCCAGCAGTAACAGAAGCAGCAACGTTGCAGAACATCACCAGCAACAACTTTTAGCAGAAGCTGGTGAGGCGAACAACATTAAGCAATGGAATTAGATAGACCATCTATCCAGACCCAAACAGAAACTGATGGTAATCCAATTATGATCCAGGGACCAGAACAAGTTGTACAGTTGCTACAATCAATGTGTGAAAAGACGACGGATGGTACACAATGGGAACGGTTTAGAAATGGCCAAATAAAAATCGAGAGCAATTTTTGAATGTCCAATTTGTCAAATATGCGTATACGTTTTTATTAATAAAAAATAATAACACTAAAAATAAGATATTTTCAATCAATGAGAATAGTCTTCTTTGTCAAAACAGGTGTGTCCTCCAGATTCAAAGCTTTGATAAAGGTGAGGAACTTGTATTTCTTAAAATAGATCATCCATTGACGTAATCGGTTTTTGATATATGATGCAACTGTCTTTGTTATTGGTGGGGTAAATCTTGTTAAAACTGTTGTTGCAGCAGTTGTGGAGTCCGAACTAATGATGTGAAACAGTCGATGGCCGGGAAAGTCATGCCAAAATTGCATACAAACTCCAAAGCATATTGTTGGTGTTGCTGATAGGGTTTTGTAATAGCATCTTCCTTGTTCCAAATCAAAAATTGAATTCATCTTTGGTTGAATCTGGCTTTGTACATTCAGTTCCAATGGATCCGATTCGCTATCTTGCAGGAGCAAGGAATTTACAACACCAAGGCTCCCTTGGATAACCATCATGTTGTTACGTCCGTTGCAGCTGCTGTTATTGTAGTGGATCGGTGAATCCCAGCTCCACAGCATATATACATAGTTGTTGATGGCGGCACAAGTAATTTTTTTGAATTAGTTAAAATATTTCATAATTATTTTTCAAAAACACAAAATTCAATAACAACCGGTTTTTTGTTTTTGTTATGAAATGTCATGCCGTATTATTGATGTTTTGTATTTGACACGCTCCCGTACAGACATACAGGGTTGTATTTACCTAAATTTGACAGATGCGACTACCTTTTATTATTCTACCATGATTCATCGGAAAGCTGAATGTGTTATCATTATTAAACTATGAAAATACCTCTATCCGTTTGAAAGTTGCAAAGTTTTGACCAGGAATAAGCGAGGCTGAACCACTGAGCGATGTAAACTTTCAAAGACAAACTTACTACGTGTTCAAAATCAATTGCCATTGTATATTTACCTGCAAATAAAATAGAAAACAAATGTTAATAAAAGATTGCAAATATAGTAACAAGTATTAAAAACGTTTAAATAAATTAATGAACATCAACATCAAATATGTGCAATGCATACTCTAAATATAGTCAATTTAATAATAAATGCATTCAATAAATAAATTTTCTTTAAAACCCATTAGCATACAACTTTCATTTACTAAAATTATTGTACTTTTTTTTTAACGTAGTTGTTGTTAAATTATTGTTTGCATTGTCTTCTTGTAGAAAAAGTCAACCAACACAAAACATAATTTAAATCATTTACAACAAACTAATTTTCTATTGCCATTAGAGAATTGCCGATAATTGACAAACTAAAACTGCAAGAGAAAAGAAAGAAAAACACAAAAACTCAACTCAAATCCAATATATGAAAGTGCAATTTCTCAACGAAAAAGCAAACCAGAGGGAATGAGGAATGGCATCTAACTGCAAAGAAGTAGCAGACAAACAACAAAAATATATACATATATTGAGGTCACTCGAACACCATGGGCACCACAAAACCATCTTCCCTTCCATCCAACACTTGATTAGATTTCTTTCTATATTTTTTTCTTAATTACTTTAAATGAATCAAAAGTGCAGCAGCATTGAAATCTCACAACTTTGTGTGCACAATTGTTGTTTGCAATGGCTGAGCATTAATCATTCTTGCAACCACAACAACAATAAAAATAATTAAGTATATAACCAGAGAAGGGCGAAATATGTTCCCCAATGGAGACTTTGTTAATTGAAACAAACGGTTGCATTCTGTGTTGCAGCATTTTTTCCATGGCAAACAAAAACACACCGCCAAACCAAAGTCAATGACCATTAATTTTTCCGATTTAACAATTGAATTCAATTGACCCCTTTCGTTTCTGGTTTGGCCCCATGTGTTTTATTTTGCTACTGGGCACTGTAGATCTCTCCTAATTTGGAAATCTATCCTAAATAAATATATACTCAATGAAGATTAGCAAAACTATTGAATTGTTTGTTGGTTAGTTTATTTTGGTGGGGATCATTTGAGATTATTCCATTGAATCTATTTTTTTTTGTCTTCATCCAAATTTTGTTTTTGTTATTGTTACCATTTTGTAGATAATGAATCAAATGCGAATTAAATAAACACAATTTGCCGATTTTCGGTTTTCTTTTCTAAATATTCAAACTAATTGTGTGTGGCTGTGTGTATATGGTTGATTCCATGGTAAGAGTTAAAAACAACTATTTTAAAGGAATATTTTCATGTTTATTGTATTTTCATACGGAGTGTTGCTGAACAAAAATTTGGGATGCTCATGAGACGAATAACCCATTACAAAGTAATGTATATAAGACACCTTCTGCATTACCAGTAGGCAAACAACATAATGCGTTATTTCTTCAAAATTTCATTAATTACTAATTTTCTCATTACTAAGTAATAAGTAACAGTGGCACAGAGTTTATGTGTCCAACTACAAAACCGAGAGTTGTGAGTTCAATGCTAAGATAGATTAGTTTAAGTAGTTCTTAAGGAAAATATTTTTAAAATAAAATTAGAATTGAATATTCAACCACTTTTCTCGGGAGTCGGATAGTCGAAAAATACCATAAGATGGCAGTATCAGAACATATCCAAACAATTGAAGAAAGCTGCAAGAAAGAAAGTTCCTTGAAGAACTGGCAAAAACATCCGAAAAAGCAGCCAGCCAGAACCACATGAGAAAGCTACACCGGAAACTAGATAGTCTCACAAATCTACCCAAGGAGCTATGCAGTAAAATATCGTAACCGCCTACTGACTGCAGCTTTCAGCGTTGTGATGTTTACAATGTACTGGGAAAAGTCATCTCCGGTGAACGTTTGTATGGGGAAAAGTCATCTCCGGTGAACTTTTGTATTGGGAAAGTCATCTCCGGTGAACTTTTATATTGGGAAAGTCATCTCCGGTGAACTTTTGTATGGGAAAAGTCATCTCCGGTGAACTTTTGTATTGGGAAAGTCATCTCCGGTGAACTTTTGTATTGAGAAAGTCATCTCCGGTGAACTTTTGTATTGGCAAAGTCATCTCCGGTGAACTTTTGTATTGGGAAAGTCATCTCCGGTGAACTTTTGTATGGGAAAAGTCATCTCCGGTGAACTTTTGTATTGGGAAAGTCATCTCCGGTGAACTTTTGTATGGGAAAAGTCATCTCCGGTGAACTTTTGTATTGAGAAAGTCATCTCCGGTGATCTTTTGTATGGGAAAAGTCATCTCCGGTGAACTTTTGTATTGGGAAAGTCATCTCCGGTGAACTTTTGTATGGGAAAAGTCATCTCCAGTGAACTTTTGTATTGGGAAAGTCATCTCCGGTGAACTTTTGTATTGGGAAAAGTCATCTCCGGTGAACTTTTGTATGGGAAAAGTCATCTACGGTGAACTTTAGTATGGGAAAAGTCATCTCCGGTGAACTTTTGTATGGGAAAGGTCATCTCCGGTGAACTTTTGTATTGGGAAAGTCATCTCCGGTGAACTTTTGTATTGAGAAAGTCATCTCCGGTGAACTTTTTTATTGGCAAAGTCATCTCCGGTGAACTTTTGTATGGGAAAAGTCATCTCCGGTGAACTTTTGTAGGGGAAAAGTCATCTCCGGTGAACTTTTGTATGGGAAAAGTCATCTCCGGTGAACTTTTGTATTGGGAAAGTCATCTCCGGTGAACTTTTGTATTAGGAAAGTCATCTCCGGTGAACTTTTGTATGGGAAAAGTCATCTCCGGTGAACTTTTGTATTGGCAAAGTCATCTCCGGTGAACTTTTGTATGGGAAAGGTCATCTCCGGTGAACTTTTGTATGGGAAAAGTTATCTCCGGTGAACTTTTGTATGGGAAAGTCATCTCCGATGAACTTTTGTATTGGGAAAGTCATCTCCGGTGAACTTTTGTATGGGAAGGATCGCACCAGAAGTGGAGGTGCAACAGGAAAGCTAATCTCTGACTTGAGCCTTTTTATACCCTCAGCATTTATGCTAACGAGGGTATATACACTTTCATACGGGCAAAATGTGCCTCATCGAAATTATGGTTTTAGACCCCAAGTATGTTTGGACGAAATGTGTTTCAGACAATTTGGAGTTGATTTAGGAATGTCCGCCTGTCTATCTGGCTGGCTGACTGGAGCGCAGATAACTCTCGAACGGATCAACCGTTTCGATCCAAAATTTGGCTTTCGTAATCTTTTGTCCAAACTTAGTTTAAGTTCGGTCCACACCTTCCGGTACCTCCCCCACAAAAGTTCGAAAGTGTTCGGAAAATTTGTGCGCACGATAACTCTTGAAGGGAGTAAACGATTTGGCCCATATTTAACAACATCGTGAAATTTCTACCAGACTTAGATAAGGTTCCAATATGGACTTAATCGGTCCACTCCTTCGGGTACCTCCAACACAAAATTTCAGAAAAGATCAGTTTAGGACCTGCTCTCGAATAGCTTTGATTTTTGTTGTTGCAACTTGTATTCACTGCCACCCATACGACTGTACATGTTCCATCAGGGGCAAGTCCGTACTTCCTGAGAAAATTGCCTGAAAGGTGGAAACAGCACCGTGTGTAGTGGTTGGTGCGCAAGATAACTTTCGAACGGATCTGTCGCTTTGGTCCAAAATTACGCCTTTGTAATATTTTGTGCAAACTTAGTTTAAGTTCGAAGATAAGCCATATCGGTCCACACCTTTAGGTACCTCCCCCACAAAAGTTCTTGATGGGAGTGACCGATTTGGTCCATACTTTACCCATCCTAATAAATCCACCAGATATAGGTCAGGTTCCAATATGGATTCTATCGATCCACTCCTTCGAGTACCTTCCACACAAAATTTTGGATAAATTCACTTTAAGACCTGCTCTCGAATCACTTTGATTTTTGGTGAAGCAACTTGCATTCGCTGCCTCAATTACAACAGTAAAGGTTTTTTTCAGGGGCAAGTCCATACTTCTTGAGAAAACAGCCCGAAAGTTGTAAAAAACCCCTATGGCACCATATGTAGTGGCTGGAGAGCTGGAACCGAATACTGCGTTCGTCCACACTTTGGATATTTTAATATTTCTTCGAAGCCGATACCTCCACCACAAAAGTTCGAAAATATTCGCTCAAATGGTACGCGCGATTTCTCATAGACGTAGCAACCGATTTGGTCCAAACCTTGGATCTCTAAATGTTGTCGAAACTTAGTTTATGTTCAAATTAGGGCCCTGTCTGTCCAATCCTTGGGGTACCATCCACACAAATCTTCAACATTTGTGTGTGGTTAAGAGTTTGTTCGAGGATCCTTTGGACATTTTTACCGAAGGTTTTCCTAGTTGCCCTGTTTACAGCGATATTATGTTTTTCGTACGATTGTATGGTAAAAAAAGCCCTATCTATCGATATCCCCGCAAATTTTTGAGCTTTAATCCTATCCATATTTTTGTCGATTCATTCATACGACTAAAATATTTTGAAAACCCTCTAAACATGGGTTTTTTTTCTTTAAAAAAAAAATATTTCAATCCACACAGGCTGAAGGTATATTTCTGTCGGCAAAGCCGACTGATTCTGTTTTATTTGTTCTAATAACCCGTACATGTACAAGGGCTGAACGATAACTATCTGGCCTAACAATGAAAACGCAAATATTTACCATCAAAAACGGTTTTATTGTTTTCTTAAGTAGTCTCTAGAATGATTTATACACTTTTTCGTGCGCTCAAACCTATTGGCGAAGCACTTTTTCCACTCCGATCGAGACACCCCCAAAACATGGTTTTTGAACGCTTTTACAGCATTTTCAGGAACACCACGCCTTTTTTTCTTGATGTGCTGGAATCAAATGAAGTCATTGGTTCCCCAATCAGAGCTGTACTACGGATGACCCATCAATTCCACGTTTTGTCCGGTCAAACAGGTGCTGGTTTGAATCGATGTGTGAGAGTCCACATTGTCATGAAGCACAATGATTTGGCTTCTCTTATTCCTTTTTCGAACATCTCAGGGGGCTTCAGGCAAAGAAATTATAGTGTACCACTCAGAATTAACCGTCCTATATTTTTCATACCGTATAGTCGCCACACGGTCAGTTTTTCTGAAGAAACAGGCAACCTTTTGCTTCGAAGTGCTTCTTTCCAAACGGCCAATTCCTGCTTTGTTTGAATATATCCTAGATCTGTCGTCTGTAACGTCGTCTTATAAACGTCGTTTGAAGCACCGCGATCTATTTTCTTTGAACCAATTCACAGGAGCCTTTTTTCTAGCACAACGACCGATTTTGGGCTACCCTCACGACCTTCGAATTAATTAAACCAGTTTTTCATAGTCCTATAGGATGGTCTTTTATAGACATACCAAGATTTAATTTGATCCATAAACTCTTGCGGTGATTATCTACGTTAAAAGTTGTGAAAAAATTTTGGGAGAAAATGTTCACAAGTAAATTCCATTTTTTTTGCAAATCAATTTTTTCAAGTCACTGTAAATAAACAACACATAACATGGTCGTACGATAAACTGTACTGAGTAAATCTACTGATGATCAGTAGCAAAATTCTGTAACTCACTTTTTGGCTTACCGACAAAAGTCGGTAAAATTAAAATGCTTAAAAGCCTAGGTACATAAGCTGCCTTGCTTGGTAATTAGAGGGTATATTTGATTTTTAACATAAGTCGTGTTCCTTTACGTGCCTGAGGTTACCAGTTTTACCACTTTATACCTGCAAAGTGTTCCCTTATAGCTGGTTTACATTACGAAATCGAGTGGATTTCAGCTGTCGATTCCTTTGCGTATATGTCAAATGAAAACTTACATGAAATCAATTGGATTTCATTTGACTTTTGAGTAATGGAATTTACACATGAAATCAAGTGGATTTCGTAAATGTTAACTAGCTATAAAAGGGCGTTTGTATTAGATGTTAGTGGTATTTTTATATAATTTTATTGTAAATTTTTATTATAATAAATATTTGAAATAAATAAATAAATAATAAACCAGCTATTACTTTAAAAAAAACATACAATTTATATGAGAGCTGTTCACCACTTTTACAATTTTTTTGCACTGTTACCATTTTTAAGTAAAGGAACATACCAATAATGCGAAACAAATACAAACATATGTACACTGAGGTGGCAGCCGATGGCCGAAACGATGATTTTGTGTTGTTCCGGGTCAATCCGGTACGAAAGAACCCGCTGCCGTGGGATTGATTAGCTTTCCTATTGCAACAGTCTGTCCAGTACAGACCGATCTCGCTTGAGCCTGTCTCTAATGACCCGTACATGGAATGTATGGGGGTAGCAGTCAGGTGTGGAACTGCCGAGATAGAGTTGCTGAACGTATACATTCCGCCGAGAAATAGCTGTATCTCAGATTACGTGCCTAACATTAGCCCGCTTTTGGAAGGTCATAATCGTCTGGTCCTGGGGGACTTTAATGCGCAACATGAGATGTGGCATTCGGCCCTCGGAAACGACCAGAGAGGTACAGCGCTGGCTGAGCAGATTGACAGCTCTACGTTTTGCACGGTCAATGAGGACGCCCCTACCAGAATTAGAGGAGAGTGTCACAGCTCGCCAGACATAACCATCATGTCACCTGGTCTGACAAATGACGTTACCTGGCAACCCGTCATTTCCCTTGGATCAGACCATCTCCCCATAATTGTCTCCATTAGCAGACCACCCGATTTTATTACCTCTGAACGCCGCACATTCGTCAATCATAAGAAAGCTGATTGGCCGGGTTTCAGAGAGTTCACCAATCACCGCTTCAGAGAACTGCCCAATCCTTCTGATGTTCGGGTAGCGGAAAGGACGTTCCGAGACATTATCACTGCTGCAGCCGCTCGCCATATCCCTGCTGGTCGAATACCCGAAGTAAGACCAGATCTCCCAGCAGTGGCGACGGGATTAGCAAATGAGCGTGATGAGCTTCGCCGAACCAACCCCAATGACCCCAGAATCAGGGAGCTGACACTGGAAGTTAACAGGCTGGTCGGCGAGCATAAGCGGAACAAGTGGTTAAATCATCTGAAGAGTTGCAACATTGGAGCCGGTATAGGTGAATTATGGGCAACGGTTAAGTCACTCTCGAACCCTGGAAGAAGGGAAGATAGGACCTCAGTCACTTTTGGCGACGTTACGTTGACTGACCCGAAGAGGTGCGCAAGTTATTTCAATCGACAGTTTGTCGAGCACACCGAGAGTGACAGGGCGAAGAGAAGAGTATTACGTCGCATCAGATCTCTTCCTGCCGAGGAGGAACCACCACAGTTTACAATGGATGATGTTGCCAACGCCATCAGGAACGCTAAATCATCCAAAGCGTTGGACCCTGATGGAATCTCCATGGTAATGCTGAAGCAGCTGGATGAGCCGGGAGTGGAGTATCTCACTAAAGTTCTCAACTTGTCGCTATCCACCCTCATTGTTCCCGAACTCTGGAAAATGGGCAGGGTGGTCCCACTACGGAAGCCCGCCAAGGATGCCAGCAAAAGTGAATCGTACAGGCCGATTTCGCTATTGTCGCCCGTAGCAAAGACCCTTGAGGCCTTAGTCCTCCCCAGTATCAAAAATAGCTATCAAGTTGCCGATCATCAGCATGGATTCCGTAAGCAGCACAGCACGACAACTGCGCTGCATGCCATTACCACACATATTTGTCAAGGACTCAACCAGAGACGCCGTGCGATAGTACAGTGATGGTGGCGCTTGACTTATCAAAAGCCTTTGATACAGTCAGGCACTCCACGCTGTTTGAGGACATTGAGCAGACAACCCTCCGGCCAAGCTTGAAACGTTGGATAGTCAATTATATGTGTGGACGCCAGTCGTACGTGAAATTCAGGAACAAGAAGTCCAAACCCCGTAGAGTGAAACAGGGAGTTCCCCAAGGTGGGGTGATATCTCCGGAACCGTTTAACCTCTACCTCTCCTGTATTCCGCCCCCTCCGTCGAGATCGTAACGTATGCGGATGATTGCACGATCCTGGCGTCGGGTACCTAGCCTGATGACATCTGTGAGACACTGAACAACTATTTAACCGATCTTACCACCTTTTTCCATTCGAGGAATATGCAGATTTCCGCCACAAAATCAACAGCCACTCTGTTCACCACATGGACAGCGCAGTTTGGAAGAGAATTGCATATCGTGGTCGACGGTAGCAGAATTCCGACCACAAACTCCCCCAAAATTTTAGGGGTCACATTCGACACTACCTTCACGTCGTGCGCGCACGCCACAGCTATCTGCGACAAACTGAAAAGTAGGAACAAAGTCCTCAAGTCCCTAGCCGGCAGCACTTGGGGTGCAGATAAAGAAACCTTGTTGACCACATATAACGCGATAGGTCGGTCTGTGGTAAGCTATGCGGCGCCAGTCTGGTCCCCGAGATTATGTGATACGAATTGGAAAAAATTCAAACTTGCCAGAATGCCGCCCTGATAACAGCAACAGGGTGCCTCCTCAAATCTTCAGTGGACCATCTTCATGAGAGGCAAAGATTCTTCCAGTAAAGCAACACAATGAGATGCTTTCGTTGCAGTACCTGCTTGGATGTTACCGTGTGAGCCATCCCAATCACCATCTTGTGGGTAGGCCCGACACATACAGGCAGATCAGGAAGGATATCCATGCTCTAGAGGGAGAGTTCCAACGATACAGGAGAGAACGCCTAGATCAACAAGCGTATCAAGCAGATTTAAATAGTATTCACACGGATGCAGTTGCCAAGGCCTTAAGCAATTATAGTGTGAAATACATCCCCCATCTATTGCAGCCAAGGAGCGTCATCTGCCACGACAAACTAGAGTAGTTTTGGCTCAACTACGCTCGGGATATTGCAGTCGCCTAAATTCTTATTGGGCGGAAATCGACCGCGCCGTGCAAGACATTTGCCGAGTATGTGGCATGGGTCCGCACGACACAAAACACCTTTTCAACTGCCCAGCCAAACCTACTCATCTAACTCCAGTGGATCTGTGGTTACACCCCACCCAGAGCCAGATTGAACAGAAGAACGAACATACAAACATAATAACAAACACTGTTACAACAACAACAACCAATAATTCGCCGAAATTCAGCCGCCGCTGACAAAATTTGTATGGACTTCCCCCGGAAAACTGTGTAACTGTAAAGAAGTTTTATATGGCTGATATACTCAGAAAAAAGTCACCAACATTACTGAGGGGTATTTGGCCACCGTTGAATATTTGATGTTGCCTGTGTGCAAGGCGGGTGTGCATACCATTGCACCACGGTGGCAACCCCTGCTGAAATACTGTACAGAAAATACTGCATCCCTATGTCATTCTAGTACATTATAATTGTTTGACCATAATGTTAGGGTAGAGCTCGACATAATTTCAAAGTTTTTAGTTTATCAGTTTATCAGAAGCCTTTTTCTACTCGCTTAATGCCTTGAGCGCCTTATTTGATGCTAGACAATTAAAAGAGCAACGAAAAGAAAGCAACTCACTGTACCCCAAACAACCAAGTACAGACGACTTTCCGACGACAATTGCACTTAAAGTGGTGGCGTCTATGGCCCAAAAAGTGTGTTGGAAATCACATTGATACAAATTTGTTGTCTCTTCTTGTTGTTTTTATCTTTAAGTAGTCGATTGCCTATTTTGGGAATATAATGAATCTTCATCATCATGACGACGATGATTCATGGTGGCAAAGTGATTTCTTTCCATTTTTACGTGTGCTTTATTTTCATTCATTTCAACCAAAACCCGCCCAAAAAACAGAAAATCTGTGTCGTAAGGTGATGATTGTATTTCAAAAGATTATCTTTAGAATGAAGTGCTGCTGTATCTATGAAAAAAAAAAAACACAGACGCACCAAACCGCACCCACTCATCATCGGCCGAGTGGATAGACGTGAACGTGTGCCGTCGTATATGTAGTGTGTAGCGTAATAATGTCAAGTTGGATGGTGGGCATGTGTTTTTCTTGTTCAATGACGCTGAAAGCCCCCAAAACAAAATGATGACGATTTGTTGCCGCTGATGATTGTTATTTTTCTTCTTCTTCTTTGGACTTCTTAAAGTAGAGTAGACTAGAAAGAGGTATGCTGTTACTTTTCGAAAGTCAAACAAACAAGTGACGAAATATTTCGGAAGATATTTTTTGTCTAGCAATGTTATTCTGCTGTGATTTTTTTCTATGCTCAGCATCATTGACCGCAACTGCTTGCTGTTTGTCACATTTCCGCTTATTTTGCAGTTGTGAGTTACATTGTGAATTGTTTATGTCTCATTTGAAATATGGCCAAATTTGATAGTGGGCATTCTCTGGAAATCATCTTCTTCCAACACTTTTGATCAAATGATTCAGAAAACAGAACACTTTTTTTGTTATGATCATCGAAAATCATATTGAGGAAGGTTATAACTTGATGGCTTCATATCATGGGAATTGAAATTCATAAAAAACAAAATCACATCTGTTTATTTCGCAATTTTCCACACATACAAACAAAAATATGCTCATGAGGGGGAATTTATGTGAAAAATTGTGTTTCTGTTGCAATAAAATTGTTGCTCTTAAGGTCATGTTATTAGAATACATGTGTTTGAAATGTTTTATGGTTAGCACTGAGATATTTATTTCACATTAAACGTTATTTTTTCCACATAAAACATACACACACATAAGTGACCTGGCCTATAAGGGGAATACATAATCTGTCATAGATGATATAACCTGGGTTCTTAAATAACAATAGATCTATATACACTATCAGACAAATTGTACTATCCATTCAACTTGTCTTATAATGCTTAAATCATATTTTCCATGATTTCCACTGTCAAAATATTTAAAATACTTGTTGTGATCTATTTATTCTATATATAAAAAAATAAACATTTAATTACCTCCATAAAAAACACACATTAACGCCCCTTCGAAAGCTACATTTCGTCTTCATCACAATTAAACATTTGTTTAAAAAACAATTTAATTTTAACCTTGAAAATTCATTAAATAATCATGATGTTCATCACACTTCATGTTTTTTTTTTGGGAAAGAGGAAATGAAGTCTGTACGGTATGTCTTTAAATGTTTATATCGATCACAGAAACAGAATATGTGTGAAATTAATTAAACATTTTGTTTTTTGTTAAATGGGATACGATTAAAAAAGTAGAACACCAATTAAAAAAAAAACTATTTATTTTAACATAAAAAACTTTTTTTTGTTTATGATAATAATATAATAAAGTTTAGAAGTACTGCGAAAATCGTATAGAAATCAACAAGAAGCTACACTCTAAACAACAAGATGCGACACAAATGTGCGCAATTTTAAACATTTTTGTTGAAATACAATTTTTAAGCACAAAGTGTGCTGAAATTGTGAACCTATGTGTCTAAAGTGATTGAATATGTAACAATAAATGCCTAAATTTGAAACATTTTATGCGTAAAAATCGTATATCAACAAAAATGTTTAAAATTGCGCACATTTGTGTCACATCTTGTTGCAAAAAGTTTAGAGTGTATAAAACGAGGTATCTGTGGAACTTGAGCGAAAAATATGAGAGATTTCTCAAAATAATCGGTCAAATTGCAAATTCGAATTTATCAAAAGAACATGAATTGGCAGACAAACTATCGATAGTCTGCTGTCAAAACTATCGTTTTATTTGCTGTCGAGAAATAAATTGTACGGGGGTCAGCAAAAAATATTACTTGTCGCGAATTACTTAAAAAATTATTGATTTCGAATCCGAAATCACAGTGATGGAAATGATAGTCAGACTACCGATAGTTTGCCACCATTATTTTCTATATCGATGAAAATAGCTTTCTCACAAAAACTGCATTTGATGACATATTAAGGAGCTTCTCCATGGAAGCATATGAGCCTTTGGAAAGGGTCTCAGTAAGCACCCCATTATTTGGAAGGTCTTAGATAGCACCCTTTCCTTTGGCAAAAGTCTTAGGTAACACTCTTTCCTTTGGAAATTGTTTTAGAAAGCAATCTTTTTTTAGGAAGCACCCTTTCCTCTGTAAATGGAAACTCCTTCTTCTTTGGAAAAAGTCTTAAGAAGCACCCTCTTCTTTGGAAAAAGTCTTAAGAAGCACCCTCTTCTTTGGAAAAAGTCTTAAGAAGCACCCTCTTCTTTGGAAAAAGTCTTAAGAAGCACCCTCTTCTTTGGAAAAAGTCTTAAGAAGCACCCTCTTCTTTGGAAAAAGAATTAAGAAGCACCCTCTTCTTTAGAAAAAGAATTAAGAAGCACCCTCTTCTTTGGAAAAAGTCTTAAGAAACACCCTCTCCTTTGGAAAAAGTCTTAAGAAACACCCTCTCCTTTGGAAGAAGTCTTAGGTAGAACCCTTTCCTTTGCAAATGGTCTTAGGAAGCTCCATTTCCTATGCAAATGGTCTTAGGAAGCACCCATTCCTCTGGAAAAGGTCTTAAGAAGCACCCTTTCATTTGGAAAGGCTCTTAGGAAGACCGCTTTAATTTGGGAAGGGTATTTCACCCTTTCCTTTTCAAAGGGTCTTAGAAAGCACTCATTTCTTAGGAAAGGGTCTTAGGAAGCACCCATTTTCTTGGAAAGGGTCTAAGGAAGCACATTTTAATTTGGAAAGGGTCCTAGGAAACCCGCTTTCCTATGGAAAGAGTCCTAGGAAGCCCGCTTTAATTCAGAAAGGGTCTTAGGAAGGCCGCTTTCCTATAAGAAGGGTATTAGAAACCACACTTTCCTTTGGAAAGGGTCTTACTAAAACCGCTTTCTTTTGGAAACGGTATTAGAATGCACCCTTTCCTTTGGAAAGGGTCCTACGAAGCGCCATTTCCTCTCGGAAGGACCCTACGAAGCGCCCTTTTCTTTGGGAGTGGGTCTTTCGAAACTCCCTTTCCTTTGGAAATCACCGATTCCTTTGCAAAGGGTCTTAAGAAACAACATTTCCTTTGGAAAGAGTCTTAGGAAGCACCCTTTCCTTTGAAAACGGTCTTAGAAAGCGCCCTTTCCTTTGGAAAGAGTCTTAGGAAGCACCCTTTCCTTTGGAAAGAGTCTTAGGAAGCACCCTTTCCTTTGGAAAGAGTCTTAGGAAGCACCCTTTCCTTTGGAAAGAGTCTTAGGAAGCACCCTTTCCTTTGCAAACGGTCTTAGAAAGCGCCCTTTCCTTTGAAAAGGCTCTTACGAAGCACCCTTTTCCGTGCAAAGGTTCGTAGGAAGCTCCCTTTCACTTGAAAACGTTCTTAGGAAGCACCCTTTCACTTGAAAACGTTCTTAGGAAGCACCCTTTCACTTGAAAACGTTCTTAGGAAGCACCCTTTCACTTGAAAACGTTCTTAGGAAGCACCCTTTCACTTGAAAACGTTCTTAGGAAGCACCCTTTCACTTGAAAACGTTCTTAGGAAGCACCCTTTCTCTTGAAAACGTTCTTAGGAAGCACCCTTTCCCATGTAAACATTCTTACGAAGCACCCTCTCCCATGAAAAGGTTCTTAGGAAGCACCCTTAGCAATGAAAAAGTTCTTAGGAAGCTCCCTTTCCCGTGAAAAGGTCCTTAGGAAGCACCCTCTCTTTTGAAAAGCTTCTTAGGAAGCACCCTTTCCAGTGAAAAGGTTCTTAGGTAGCACCCTTTCCCGTGAAAAGGTTCTTAGGAAGCTCCCTTTCCCGTGGAAAGCTTCTTAGGAAGCACCCTCTCCCGTGAAAAGGTTCTTAGGAAGCTCCCTTTCCCGTGAAAAGCTTCTTAGGAAGCACCCTCTCTCGTGAAAAGCTTCTTAGGAAGCACCCTCTCCCGTGAAAAGGGTCGTAGGCAGCACCCTTTCCATTCAAAAAGGGTCTTAGGAAGCACCCTTTCCATTCAAAAAGGGTTTTAGGAAGCACACTTTCCTTTGAAAAGGGTCTTAGGCAGCACTCTTTCCATTGAAAAGGGCTTTAGGAAGCACTCTGTCCTTTGAAAAGGGTCTTAGAAAGCACCCTTTCGATTGAAAACAGTCTTAGAAAGCACCCTTTCGATTGAAAACGGTCTTAGGAAGCACCCCTTCCTTTAATAAGTGTCTTTGGAAGCACCTTTCCATTGAAAAAGGTTATTAGGAAGCACCCTTTCCTTTAATAAGTGTCTTTGGAAGCACCCTTTCCTTTAATAAGTGTCTTTGGAAGCACCTTTCCATTGAAAAAGGTTATTAGGAAGCACCCTTTTCCTTGTAAAGATTCTTACTAAGCACCCTTTCCCATGAAAAGGTTCTTAGGAAGCACCCTTACCAATGAAAAGGTTCTTAGGAAGCTCCCTTTCCCGTGAAAAGTTTCTTAGAAAGCACACTTTCCCGTGAAAAGGTTCTTAGGCAGCACCCTCTCCCGTGAAAAGGTTCTTAGGAAGCACAGTTTCCTTTGAAAAGGGTCTTAGGAAGCGCCGTTTCCTTTGGAAAGGTTCTTAGGAAGCATCCTTTCCTTTAGTAAGGGTTTTAGGAAACAAACTTTTCTTTGGAAATGGTCTTAGGAAGCACCTTTTCCTTAGGAAGCACCTTTTCCTTATGAAACACCTTTCCATTGAAAAAGGTCTTAGGAAGCACCCTCTCCTTTGAAAAGGGTCTAAGGAAGCACCCTCTCCTTTGAAAAGGGTCTAAGGAAGCACCTTTTCCTCTGAAAAGGGTCTTAGGAAGCACCTTTTCCTTTGGTAAGGGTCTTAGGAAGCCCGCATTCCTTTGGAAAGGGTCTTAGGAAGAACCCTATACTTTGGAAAGGGTCTTGGGAAGCCCGCTTTCTTTGGAAAAGGGTCTTAGGAAGCGCCCTTTCATTTGGAAGGGGTCTTAGGAAGCTCCCTTTCCTTTGGAAGATGTCTTAGGAAGCACCTTTCCTTTGGAAAGGATCTTAGGAAGCCCGTTTTCCTTTGGAAAGGGTCTTAGAAAGCACATTTTCCTTTGGAAAAGGTGCCATATAGCCAGACAAGTATGTGTTACAAATATTTTTATGGACCCTCCCTGCTAGCATTTGGAAGTGAGTTACTCACTCAATGTACAAAAAACAATCGACTCTCATTTTCTGTAAAAGAACGACACTTTAGCATTTTACAAAAACAGTTTTATTGCAGTGCAGTTTGATCGTCTTGAATACCTACATAAGCTTTGTTCCCGTACATTTTAATAGTAAACCTCGTAAAAGAGTGAACTGTAAACAAATGTTTCTCACACAAAAGTTTTTTGAAATAGTTCGGGAACGGAAAAATGGAAAATACGTCAAAAAAACCGAAACAAATGTCAAAGTCAGCTAATCAGACGCCGGCAACCATGTTACTATTTTTTACACGCTCAAATTTGTCGAGTAAAAAGTGTTTAAAGAGAGCGCAATTCAGCGCCATTTTTGTTTAAAGAGAAGTGAACATTTTACAACATTTTTGTGTACGGGAATGGGTTTTCGGGTAAAATGTGTAAAAGTCGTCTTTTTAGTTCTGGAACAAAGCTATAGTGTCAGCGAAAATATGGAAATGCGATTACTGATTGTTTACTCTTTGGTAGTCGCAATTACTTACAAAACGCCCTACTTACCCATTATTTGAAATAACTATTAGAATAACTAAATATTCTATGGTCACTAGAAGTTGAAAAATAAGCTAAAAACATATCGACACCTCCAAATAATAGTATGCTAAGTCTAAAAAGTGAGTTTTGCAGGAGAAGCTCTCAAAGTTTGGAAATTTTTTTGAACTTCAGTACTATGCTAAGTCAATATTTGTTTATAACTTCTGTTCGGATTGACCGATCATTACCAAAATTAGACAGAATATAAGTTAAAGGACGTTCGACACCTCCAAATAATAGTTTGCTAATTCTGAAAAGCGAGTTTTGCAGGACAAGGTCTTAAAGTTTGGAAATTTCTTTGACCTTCAGTACTATGCTAAGGAAATATTTGTTTATAACTTCTGTTCGGATTGTCCGATCATTACTAAAATTTGACAGAATTTAAGTAAAAGGACGTTAAATATAAAAATGTAAAGAACTTGAAAACATGCTAAGTCGACTTAGCATACTATTGTTTGGAGGCGTCGATATGTCTATTTTTAGAACATTTGATGTGGAATTTGTTTTTAATTTCAAAACACTTCATATTTTTATTTTATTTCGCTTTCTGTTGGATTTGATCACTCGAACATCTGATTTGTAAAACGCTTCTGTTTAAACAAAACGTACCCTGCCGATGGTGAGCGTTGAACACACAACCCTCGGATTTGTAGTTGGAACCACACACTCTGTGTCACTGTACTCATACCTTAGTAAGGAGTAATATAATTCGGTATTTTTGTTTACATTACTTTGTACCGGGTTACATAGCGACTAACGGATCCGATTTTTTTTTTTTTTTGCTGGGTAGTTTTAAAAATTGCATCATAAATCATATGATTGTTGTTTTCTCTTTTCCTCTTGTATTTCTCAAATGTGAATGAACTTTAATTCTTTAGCATTTTGCAATTTGTTACTTTAACATTATAATTTGATAAAATCACAATCAGAACCTACAAACCTACCCACCTGTCTGTCTGCCCACCCTTTATTCTGGCCAACAATTTGTTTTTTTTTTTTATTTTATTTTCAATGAATGTCTATGTTAAGACTATTCAATTCTGTTACTCCCATTCATGGTAGTGAAGAAAAAAGATCATAGCTTCAACACTTGGTTAACTAGCGGAGTACAACTCCAACAGGAAACCACATTTAACATCCGCATGAAAATGTAAACTTCTATCTATCCATCCATCCAGCTGGCTGGCAAACACAACCAACGCAATTCGCCAACTTATATTTTCCCGCATTTTGTCTACTAAGCGGTGTTTCACGAAATGGCGAACGCCTCTGTTGCAGCAAATGCTATTTCATTGCCTCATCCTTTTTGGTTTGCAGCAAAATCAAATGATGATGTTTTCAGCTGTTGTTGAACTGTTTATGTTCGCTCGTCGTCGCTTGTTTACAAAACCAGAGCAAGGTCTATGGAAATCAGTGAAAAAGTATGGCACTAAAAATATAGTGAGCAGATTTGCTTGGGTGTATGCGAGTGTGTGTTTGTGGCTAAATCAATCTGATACGATTCGTTCTGTAATGAAAGCCCCTCTGAGGTTTTTAGTTTTGTTGCAAGAGCGGAGTAGGGGAGTGTAATAAAAACTTCCTGCGGTTGGCAATTTTTTGTGATTAACGTTTGAAACATTTGAATAGCCTTTGTTCGTTGTAATCGAATCGTTTGCTGTTGTTATTGTTTTTAATTGATGATGTGGTGCTGCGGTGCTTAATGGTTGCAATAAATGGCAGTGTCACCTTCTGCTTCAACTGAGCTTTGAATTTTGCTTCATAAATTTAAATTCAAACAACTTTCTGTTTTTGATCGCATACATATGTAATATTGTAAAATAGGTTTTTGAACACAAATCATATACAGGTGTCACATACGCTTATAATAAATTTGACTTTAGGGAAACCTTGATCCTATTAATGAGTGCAGCCCGAATTTATTTTTGCTCATTAATAAGGCACCTCGAGAGTCTGAACGGCGTTCTAAGATAATTCGCCATCAAACAAATAAACAGCCACGGACAATTTAGTAGATCTAGGTGCTCGAAGTAAATGTCTGAATACTTAGGAATGACGAAGAGAGAATTTGGTGCCCACAAAATAAATTTCCCAAATGAAAGGCAGCTTCCTTAGACCCTTTCCAAAGAAAACGTTGCTTCCTTAGACCCTTTCCAAAGAAAACGTTGCTTCCTTAGACCCTTTCCAAAGAAAACGTTGCTTACTTAAACCCTTTCCAAAGAAAAGAGTGCTTCCTTAGACCCGTTCCAAAGGAAGCATAGCTCTCTAAGACCCTTTCTAAAGGAAATGGTGCTTCTTTAGATCCTTTCCAATGGAAAGGGTGCTTCCTTAGAACTTTTCCAAAGGAAAGGGTGCTGCCTTACATCCATTCCAAAGAAAAGGGCGCTTCCTTAGACCCTTTCCAAAGAAAAGGGTGCTTGCTTAGACCCTTTCCAAAGAAAAGGGTGCTTGTTTAGACACTTTCCAAAGAAAAGGGTGCTTGCTTAGACCCTTTCCCAAGGAAAGGGTGCTTCCTTAGACCCTTTCCCAAAGAAAGGGTGCTTCCTTAGACCCTTTCCCAAGGAAAGGGTGCTTCCTTAGACCCTTTCCCAAGGAAAGGGTGCTTCCTTAGACCCTTTCCCAAGGAAAGGGTGCTTCCTTAGACCCTTTCCCAAGGAAAGGGTGCTTCCTTAGACCCTTTGCCAATGAAAGGGTGCTTCCTTAGATCCTTTCTGAAGGAACGCGTGTTTCATTAACCCCTTTCCAAAGAAAAGGGTGCCTCCTTAGACCCTTTGTAAAGGAAAGGGTGATTCCTTAGACCCTTTCCAAAGGTAGGGGTGCTTTCTTAGATCTTTCCAAAGAAAGGGGTGCTTCCTTAGATCCTTTGCAAGGAAAGGGGTGCTTCCTTAGATCCTTTCCAAAGAAAGGGGTGCTTCCTTAGACCCTTTGTAAAGCAAAGGGTGCTTCCTAAGACCCTTTGTAAAGCAAAGGGTGCTTCCTAAGACCCTTTGTAAAGCAAAGGGTGCTTCCTAAGACCATTTGTAAAGCAAAGGGTGCTTCCTAAGACCCTTTGTAAAGCAAAGGGTGCTTCCTAAGACCCTTTGTAAAGCAAAGGGTGCTTCCTAAGACACTTTGTAAAGCAAAGGGTGCTTCCTAAGACACTTTGTAAAGCAAAGGGTGCTTCTCAAGACCATTTGTAAAGCAAAGGGTGCTTCCTAAGACCCTTTGTAAAGCAAAGGGTGCTTCCTTAGACCCTTTGTAAAGCAAAGGGTGCTTCCTAAGACCCTTTGTAAAGCAAAGGGTGCTTCCTAAGACCCTTTGTAAAGCAAAGGATGCTTCCTAAGACCCTTTGTAAAGCAAAGGGTGCTTCCTAAGACCCTTTGTTAAGCAAAGGGTGCTTCCTAAGACCCTTTGTAAAGCAAAGGGTACTTCCTAAGACCCTTTGTAAAGCAAAGGGTGCTTCCTAAGACCCTTTGTAAAGCAAAGGGTGCTTCCTAAGACCCTTTGTAAAGCAAAGGGTGCTTCCTAAGACCCTTTGTAAAGCAAAGGGAGCTTCCTAAGACCCTTTGTAAAGCAAAGGGTGTTTCCTAAGACCCTTTGTAAAGCAAAGGGTGCTTCCTAAGACCCTTTGTAAAGCAAAGGGTGCTTCCTAAGACCCTTTGTAAAGCAAAGGGTGCTTCCTAAGACCCTTTGTAAAGCAAAGGGTGCTTCCTAAGTCCCTTTGTAAAGCAAAGGGTGCTTCCTAAGACCCTTTGTAAAGCAAAAGGTGCTTCCTAAGACCCTTTGTAAAGCAAAGGGTGCTTCCTAAGACCCTTTGTAAAGCAAAGGGTGCTTCCTAAGTCCCTTTGTAAAGCAAAGGGTGCTTCCTAAGACCCTTTGTAAAGCAAAGGGTGCTTTCTAAGACCCTTTGTAAAGCAACGGGTGCTTCCTAAGACCCTTTGTAAAGCAAAGGTTGCTTCCTAAGACCCTTTGTAAAGAAAGGGTGCTTCCTAAGACCCTTTGTAAAGAAAGGGTGCTTCCTAAGACCCTTTGTAAATCAAAGGGTGCTTCCTAAGACCCTTTGTAAAGCAAAGGGTGCTTCCTAAGACACTTTGTAAAGCAAAGGGTGCTTCCTAAGACCCTTTGTAAAGAAAGGGTGCTTCCTAAGACCCTTTGTAAAGCAAAGGGTGCTTCCTTAGACCCTTTGTAAAGCAAAGGGTGCTTCCTAAGGCCCTTTGTAAAGCAAAGGGTGCTTCCTAAGGCCCTTTGTAAAGCAAAGGGTGCTTCCTAAGACCCTTTGTAAAGCAAAGGGTGCTTCCTAAGACCCTTTGTAAAGCAAAGGGTGCTTCCTAAGACCCTTTGTAAAGCAAAGGGTGCTTCCTAAGACCCTTTGTAAAGCAAAGGGTGGTTCCTAAGACTCTTTGTAAAGCAAAGGGCGTTTTCTGAGGCCCTTTGTAAAGCAAAGGGTGCTTTCTGAGGCCCTTTGTAAAGCAAAGGGTGCTTCCTGAGGCCCTTTGTAAAGCAAAGGGCGCTTTCTGAGGCCCTTTGTAAAGCAAAGGGTGCTTTCTGAGGCCCTTTGTAAAGCAAAGGGTGCTTCCTGAGGCCCTTTGTAAAGCAAAGGGCGCTTTCTGAGGCCCTTTGTAAAGCAAAGGGTGCTTCCTGAGGCCCTTTGTAAAGCAAGGGTGTCTCCCTTAGATCCTTTGCAAGGGAAAGTTGCTCCTTAAAACCCTTTGTAAAGGAAAGGGTGCTTCATAAGACCCTTTGTAAAGGAAAGGTTGCTTAGTAAGACCCTTTCAAAAAGTAGGGGTGCTTCCTAAGACCCTTTCAAAAAGATGGGGTGCTTCCTAAGACCCTTTCAAAAAGATGGGGTGCTTCCTAAGACCCTTTCAAAAAGAAGGGGTGCTTCCTAAGACCCTTTCAAAAAGATGGGGTGCTTCCTAAGACCCTTTCAAAAAGAAGGGGTGCTTCCTAAGACCCTTTCAAAAAGATGGGGTGCTTCCTTTTGTAAAGCAAAGGGTGCTTCCTAAGACCCTTTGTAAAGCAAAGGGTGCTTCCTAAGACCCTTTGTAAAGCAAAGGGTGCATCCTAAGACACTTTGTAAAGCAAAGGGTGCTTCCTAAGACCCTTTGTTAAGAAAGGGTGCTTCCTAAGACTCTTTGTAAAGCAAAGGGTGCTTCCTTAGACCCTTTGTAAAGCAAAGGGTGCTTCCTAAGGCCCTTTGTAAAGCAAAGGGTGCTTCCTAAGGCCCTTTGTAAAGCAAAGGGTGCTTCCTAAGACCCTTTGTAAAGCAAAGGGTGCTTCCTAAGACCCTTTGTAAAGCAAAGGGTGCTTCCTAAGACTCTTTGTAAAGCAAAGGGCGCTTTCTGAGGCCCTTTGTAAAGCAAAGGGTGCTTTCTGAGGCCCTTTGTAAAGCAAAGGGTGCTTCCTGAGGCCCTTTGTAAAGCAAAGGGCGCTTTCTGAGGCCCTTTGTAAAGCAAAGGGTGCTTCCTGAGGCCCTTTGTAAAGCAAGGGTGTCTCCCTTAGATCCTTTGCAAGGGAAAGTTGCTCCTTAAAACCCTTTGTAAAGGAAAGGGTGCTACATAAGACCCTTTCAAAAAGTAGGGGTGCTTCCTAAGACCCTTTCAAAAAGTAGGGGTGCTTCCTAAGACCCTTTCAAAAAGATGGGGTTCTTCCTAAGACCCTTTCAAAAAGAAGGGGTGCTTCCTAAGACCCTTTCAAAAAGATGGGGTGCTTCCTAAGACCCTTTCAAAAAGAAGGGGTGCTTCCTAAGACCATTTCAAAAAGAAGGGGTGTTTCCTAAGACCCTTTCAAAAAGTAGGGGTGCTTCCTAAGACCCTTTCAAAAAGAAGGGGTGCTTCCTAAGACCCTTTCAAAAAAAAGGGGTGCTTCCTAAGACCCTTTCAAAAAGAAGGGGTGCTCCCTAAGACCCTTTCAAAAAGAAGGGGTGCTTCCTAAGACCCTTTCAAAAAGAAGGGGTGCTTCCTAGGACCCATTCAAAAAGAAGGGGTGCTTCCTAGGACCCATTCAAAAAGAAGGGGTGCTTCCTAAGACCCATTCAAAAAGAAGGGGTGCTTCCTAAGACCCTTTGTAAAGGGTGCATCATAAGACAATTTGTAAAGTAAAGGTTGCTTCCTTAGACCCTCTCTATAGAAAAGGATGCTTTCTAAGATTCTTTGTAAAGCAAAAGGTGCTTCCTAAGACCCTTTGTAAAGCAAAGGGTGCTTCCTAAGACCCTTTGTAAAGCAAAGGGTGCTTCCTAAGACCCTTTGTAAAGGTAAGGGTGCATCCTAAGACAATTTGAAAAGTAAAGGTTGCTTTCTAAGACCCTTTGTATAGAAAAGGATGGTTCCTAAGACCCATTGTAAAGGAAAGGGTGCTTGTTAAGACCTTAGACGTCATTTAATGTGTAGTTACTACCTCAGACGTCTAATATTTAGTAGATGGCCTTAGTCCTCATCTACACTGTAGTAAATGATCTTAGACGTCATCTGCAGTGTAGTAGATGACAATAGACGTCATCTACTCCATAGTATGCGGTCATTTGTTCATCTCTAAATGCTATTTGAGGTATTCTTTGATCTAGCATATGACCTCATGGGATTTTATCTCTTCATACTTAAATGACGTGATATGTCAGCTATTTTGTAATTTTTCAAAATCTTTATTGCCTGCAATTAAATTATTTTAATTAGTGTACATAAATTATGTTGTTGTTGAGCACTAATTTAAGTGCAATTTAAATAGTTTATGTCTCACACATATGTAAGTTGTTGTTGTTGGTTTCCTCAAATCAGTTTCGCATGCATTTTATTACTGAAATTTTGAAATGTATTTTGATAAAAATCTCAAATCAAGGATGATTTCAGTGAAGCATTCCCTGTCATGATTTATTGAAAATAAACAAAAACAAAAATATAATAATAATGATCAAGTTAATGAATTGAAAACAGATTGGAAAGAAAACATATTTATTTAAATATTCAAAAACTTAGATTTTTATTTATTTTTTTTAATCATTTTTCTGTGGAAGAAAATATTCTACATAAATTTAAAGAGAAATTATAAACAGAATATTGTTTAAGTGAAATGAAATGTTTTTGTAAACAAAATTAACGCTAAGTATAAAATTTCCCCCCAACTTTTTAATAGTTGGTATTCTTTCCATAAATGACCCAAATAGTTGATAGAAAGAATACAAAATGCAAAGTTAAGAAGAAAGTTGTGGTGATAATTAACAATAATTCCATTCTTCTCTTGGACAAATTCTAAATGTTCCTATGACTGTTGGTTAGGTTAATATTCAACAGCTGGTTAAACACATTCCATTGCAGCAATAATTGGAATTCTTCTTTCTCCTGTTTTTCGAATCACATTCACAATTTTTTATCTTATCAGTCTCTAAACAAATTTTGTTTTTGTTGTTTTCTGTCAAAGGGGAATGAATGGACTCAGATAAAGCTTCAAAACTGAGGAAAAAGAAACAAAGCGTCGCGACGCAATGTTTGTTACCGATAGCGATTGCTATTTACCTGATTTTGTTCGATTGCTGTGATGTTGATGATGACTTCATCAATTTCCAATTTTTAGAATTTACACACGTCGCATGTTTTTGCTTTTGTTTTTGTTCCGATAACAAGAATTTTGTAATAAGAACAAAAAGTTTATTTCCAGTTTTTTTTACAGCACTACTTTTTCAAAAAATGCTCACGGAGCATTCAAGTTTTTCTCCGTTTGCTTTGTGTTCTTTTCTTTATTTCCAATGTGTTAAACAAATGATAATGGCAATTACTAAACGATAAAAATTATTGCAAATAAAATTATAATGAGAATGACTAATGTTGTTATTTTTAGAGATCGGAGCACATTGTACTACTTTGTTATTTCGTTCTTTTGTTTTGTTGTCGTTGTTTTAATAAAGAAAAAAATAGAAAGTGAAAATGCAAATGCACAAATGAGTTATTTCCACTATGATGGAAGTAACCGATTTGATCCAAACTGTACAAATCGTAATATTTCTTCAAGACAAGATGAGGTTCGAGTGGACCGATATAGCCTTACTCACTATATCGGGTACCTACCACACACAATTTCAAAAACGAGCGTGACGAGCTTGGTTGAGCTAGTCCAGGGACCCAACATTTGGGGAACTGACACGGAAAGCTAATAAGTTGATCGGTGAGCAAAGGAAAGGGTGCTTCGTATGACCCTTTCCAAAGGTAAGGGTGATTAGTAGGACCCCTTCCAAAGGAAAGGGTGCTTCGTACGACTCATTTCCCAAGGAAAGGGTGCTTCGTACGACCATTTCCAAAAGCAAAGTTCCTTTTAATACCCATGTCAAAGGAAAAGGTGCTTCATAAGACCCTTTCCAAAGGAAAGGTTAATTCGTAAGACCCTTTCCAAAGAAAAGCGTGCTCCGTAAGACCTTTCCAAAGAAAAACGTGCTTCGTAAGACCTTTCCAAAGGAATGTGTGCCACGAGAAAGGGTGCTTCGTAAGACACTTTCCAAAGGAAATGTTGCTTCGTAATACCCTTTCGAAATGAAGGGTACTTCGTAAGACCCTATCCGAAGGAAGAGGTGAATCGTAAGACCCTTTCCAAAGGAAATGTTGCTTCGTAATACCCTTTCGAAAGGAAAGGGTACTTCGTAAGACACTACCCGAAGGAAGGGGTGAATCGTAAGACTCTTTCTAAGGGAAAGGGTTCTTCGTAAGACCCTCTCCAAAGAAAAGGGGTGCTTTGTAAGGCCCTTTCCAAAGGAAGGGGTGATTCGTAAGACCTTTTTCAACGGAAAGGTTCCTTCGCAAGACCCATGTTAAGGGAAATGGTTCTTCGTAAGACCCTTTCCAAAGGAAATAGTGCTTCGTAAGAGTCTTTCCAAAGGAAAGGTTGATTCGTAAGACCCTTTCCAAAGGAAAAGGTGCTTCGTAAGACCCTTTCCAAAGGTAAGGGTGCTTCGTACGACTCATTTCCCAAGGAAAGGGTGCTTCGTACGACCATTTCCAAAGGCAAAGTTCCTTTTAATGCCCATGTCAAAGGAAAAGGTGCTTCATAAGACCCTTTCCAAAAGAAAGGTTAATTTGTAAGACCCCTTCCAAAAAAAAACGTGCTTCGTAAGACCTTTCCAAAGGAATGTGTGCCAAGAGAAAGGGTGTTTCGTAAGACCCTTTCCAAAGGAAATGTTGCTTCGTAATACACTTTCGAAATGAAAGGGTACTTCGTAAGACCCTATCCGAAGGAAGGGGTGAATCGTAAGACCCTTTCCAAAGGAAAGGGTGCTTCGTAAGACCCTTTCCAAAGGAAATGTTGCTTCGTAATACCCTTTCGAAAGGAAAGGGTACTTCGTAAGACCCTACCCAAAGGAAGGGGTGAATAGTAAGACCCTTTCCAAAGGAAAGGGTCCTTCGTAGGACCCTTTCCAAAGGAAGGGATGATTCGTAAGACCCTTTCCAAAGGAAAAGGTGCTTCGTAAGACTTTTTCCAAACGAAAGGGTGCTTCGTAGGACCCTTTCCAAAGGAAGGGATGATTCGTAAGACCCTTTCCAAAGGAAAAGGTGCTTCGTAAGACTTTTTCCAAAGAAAAGGGTGCTTTGTAAGACTCTTTCCAAAGGAAAGGGTGCTTCGTAAGACCTTTTCCAAAGGAAAGGGTGCTTCGTAAGACCTTTTCCAAAGGAAAGTGTGCTTCGTAAGACCTTTTCCAAAGGAAAGGGTGCTTCGTAAGACCTTTTCCAAAGAAAAGGGTGCTTCGTAAGACCTTTTCCAAAGGAGAGAGTGCTTCGTAAGACCTTTTCCAAAGGAAAGGGTGCTTCGTAAGACCTTTTCCAAAGGAAAGGTTGCTTCGTAAGACCTTTTCCAAAGGAAAGGGTGCTTCGTAAGACCTTTTCCAAAGGAAAGGGTGCTTCGTAAGACCTTTTCCAAAGGAAAGGCTGTTTCCTTAGACCCTTTCCAAAGGAAAGGGTGCTTCCTTAGACCCTTTCCAAAGGAAAGGGTGCTTCTTTAGACCCTTTCCAAAGGAAAGGGTGCTTCCTTAGACCCTTTCCAAAGGAAAGGGTGCTTCCTTAGACCCTTTCCAAAAGGAAGGGTGCTTCCTTAGACCCTTTCTAAAGGAAAGGGTGCTTCCTTAGACCCTTTCCAAAGGAAAGGGTGCTTCCTTAGACCCCTTCCAAAGGAAAGGGTGCTTCCTAAGACCCTTTCCAAAGGAAAGGCTGCTTCCTTAGACCCTCTCCAAAGGAAAGGGTGCTTCCTTAGACCCTTTCCAAAGAAAAGGGTGCTTCCTAAGACAATTTCCAAAGAAAGGGGTTCTATCCCTTTTCAAAGAAAAGGGTACTTCCTAAGACCCTTTCCAAAGAAAAGGGTTCTTCATAAGACCCTTTCCAAAGAAAAGGGTGCTTCCTAAGACCCTTTCCAAAGAAAAGGGTGCTTCCTAAGACCCTTTCCAAAGAAAAGGGTGCTTCCTAAGACCCTTTCCAAAGAAATGGGTGCTTCCTAAGACACTTTCCACAGAAAAGGGTGCTTCCTAAGACCCTTTCCAAATACAAGGGTGCTTCCTAAGACCCTTTCCAAAGAAAAGGGTGCTTCCTAAGACCCTTTCCAAATAAAAGGGTGCTTCCTAAGACCCTTTCCAAATAAAAGGGTGCTTCTTAAGACCCTTTCCAAATAAAAGGGTGCTTCCTAAGACCCTTTCCAAAGAAAAGGGTGCTTCCTAAGACCCTTTCCAAATAAAAGGGTGCTTCCTAAGACCCTTTCCAAAGAAAAGCGTGATTCCTAAGACCCTTTCCAAAGAAAAGGGTGATTCCTAAGACCCTTTCCAAAGAAAAGGGTGATTCCTAAGACCCTTTCCAAAGAAAAGGGTGATTCCTAAGACCCTTTCCAAGGGAAAGAGTGCTTGCTAAGACCCTTTCCAAGGGAAAGAGTGCTTGCTAAGACCCTTTCCAAAGAAAGGGGTGCTTCCTAAGACCCTTTCCAAAGAAAAGGGTGCTTTCTAAGACCCTTTCCAAGGAAAAGAGTGCTTCCTAAGATCCTTTCCAAAGAAAAGGGTGCTTCCTAAGACCATTTCCAAGAGAAAGGGTGCTTCGTAAGACCCTTTCCAAGAGAAAGGGTGCTTCGTAAGACCCTTTCCAAGAGAAAGGGTGCTTCGTAAGACCCTTTCCAAGAGAAAGGGTGCTTCGTAAGACCCATTCCAAAGGAAAGGGTGCTTCGTAAGACCCTTTCCAAGAGAAAGGGTGCTTCGTAAGACCCTTTCCAAAGGAAAGGGTGCTTCGTAAAACCCTTTCCAATGGGAAGGGTGCTTCGTAAACCCCTTTCCAACTGGAAGGGTGCTTCGTAAAACCCTTTCAAACGGGAAGGGTGCTTCGTAAAACCCTTTCTAACGGGAAGGGTGCTTCATAAAACCCTTTCCAACGGGAAGGGTGCTTCGTAAAACCCTTTCCAACGGGAAGGGTGCTTCGTAAAACCCTTTCCAACGGGAAGGGTGCTTCGTAAAACTCTTTCCAACGGGAAGGGTGCTTCATAAAACCCTTTCCAACAGGAAAGCAAAGGGTGCTTCATAAAACCCTTTTTATAGCAAAGGGTGCTTCATGAAAGCCTTTTTATAGCAAAGGGTGCTTCATAAGACCCTTTTTATGGAAAAAGGTGCTACATAAGACCATTTTTAAGGAAAGGGTACCCTTTTTATAGCAAATGGTACATCATAAGAACCTTTTTATAGGAAAGGGTACTTCATAAAACCCTTTTTAGAGGAAAGGGTACTTCATAAGACCCTTTTTATAGGAAAGGGTAGTTCATAAGACACTTTTTATAGGAAAGGAATAATGGAACTGACCTTGAAATATTATGCTCTCGGTTTAACTAAAGCCTTCTCTAGCCATATAAGTAATCTTAAATTTATGAACCAATAGAACTATAAAAGTAACATGAAGAATATCGATTGTTTTTTAAGGCAACAAATTGGGAAATTAGACCTGCAAATTAAAAAAATAAATACTAAATAAAAATATGATGACTAAACCCACACACACACAAGTTTTACGGTTCACATTATTACGTAGAAAACGAAAAATTTCCATAAACAAAATTGGAATTCGTCTAAAAATCACTAAATAAACAACAACAACCTATAAAAAGGTATTATAGTTTGTTCAAATAAGAGCGCCGTAGTGAGCGAGTTACTTAGGTCAACTCTGCCAGTAGTAGCTCTCAACTTTGCTGTTGTTATTTTTATTCGATAAACACGATATTTCATTCTAGCAAAACAACATTCAATGACATCATCAGTTTGAGGCTTCGCTATATTCGTCATAGGCATTGTGATCACCGAAGCACACCGCTACCCTAAAAGAAAACCGTCGTCATCATTACTAATATGATAATGATCATCATCGTCATTATTATTAGCAATTATGTGCCTGATCAATGTTCAAACACTTGAGAACATTTGCAACATTGATATCGAATATTTTGGGGGGTATTTCGTGATTATTTCAGAATGTGGTTTTTTATTGTTTATTTCCTTGTTTTACGAAATTAACAATAAATCACATACCGCCAGCAACAAAATATGGCATAAATAATCCACCATAAGAACCCACAAAAAAACCACTTGATTGTGGAACAAGAAAACAAAAATATGCCGTATTTGAACGCTTCTTTTTCTATTTTTGTCGGGGAGACAGACAACCGCAAATAATTTTATTGTGGCCTTGAAACTTTTTAAGATATGATCCCAAGATTTGTTAAGTGTTCTCCATTTCCTCTTTTCTTTTGGTGGTATTAGAGAGGATTTGTCCCCTCGTCTATTTGGTTTTAATAGGGAATTATCTACGATGACATCTTTTATGGACAAGATGTGTGAGAAAGTGTTCGATTCTCCTAGGAAAAAAATATAAATTGTTGTCACGATCATCGCTATTATAAATTCAACCCGACGAGAAGTGGCATTAAACTTTATTAATATGAAAAATTTTAACCTTTGTGGCGGAGGTACGTGAAGAAATCAACCTAAAAAGTCAATGTTGGTTCTAGGTCTAAGTTTGGGAGTCACAGCTATTTTCCAAAGTTATTGTGCAGACCATTTAACCTACTTGGTCGCCGTAGAATTCAGAGCTTTCGGGTCAGAAAGTATGAACTTGCCCACGAGAAACCTTAGTTCACAGTTGGTAAATATTTCAAAACGATCCTCGAACAGCCCTTAATCTGCACCTAAGCAAAACTTTTGAACATTTGTGGAAAGGACCTTTGAAGGAGTTTTATGATATAAACCATTATCGTACATAATTAAAATTTATGGTAAATGTTACGATGTACAAAGGTTTGATCAATGTCAGTCACTGCTCACTATAGTTATCGCGCAAGTCATACATTTTAGATGGTCACCACCAAAGTTATAGAGCTTGGGGACTACACAAGTTGCTATAGAGGCTTATGGACTGTTGGGGTTATAATTTATTTTTTATAGAAGTTGTATACAGACCACAAGATGTAAACATAATTTAAGCTATGTTATATTTTAAATTATCACAACGAAATAAGGGTCACATTGAATTATAAATGACAATGAATTATTATAATAAAGTATTGTTTTATGGTTTGGAAACGTAATTAAAAAGAGAACTTTTAAAAGCGATTACTTTGCCTATTCAATCAATTCTTCTTTATTTTCAAAAACGTTATAAAAGGTGCTCATTTTTACAAAACATTATTCTTGTAATAAATAAAGAAATTTTACAGCTTGGCTTATATGGAAGACGTCAGCTGGAATGTTGAGTGATTAATTGGAGTGATAGTATTCCTTAACTTTTGTATTATTAATTAATAGTTAAATTCATTTATTAACATCTTTCGGTAATTAAGTGCTTCTTTTAAGAAATTGCATAAACTTAGCCAACAAAAATCTTCACCACCATTTAGGATAAAGGTGATATCACTTACTAACAATTCAGTTTTGTGGAGATATTTAACCCGCATACTTTTCAATATAGGACATCGACCAATGAAATGTACAAATGTTTCGGCTTCTCCCATATTACACGATGAGCATCTCTGATCAATTGTATTCCTGTGCTTAGCAAAATTTAGCCAAAATAAGTCGACCCTTGATTTTATTATAAGCGTGATATGTTCTTGGCTATAATTTTGTCGACAATAAAGTGGCCCGATATTGAAATCCAGAAATTAATATAATCTTTGTTCACTTTGTCCGGAATTTTGCGTATTTGAGATATAAAATAAATATAAAATCTGTCTAAAATCTGTCTACATTTTGCCTTTAAATCTATCGATGGTTTGGAGATAAATGTTTGTTGAATTTAATGACATTTTTGCTGCTTCATCTTTTTGGAGAGATGTTTACTAAAAGACAATTTTGGTGTTATTCCAAGATACTTGTACTCGTTGATTATTCGTAACATTTCTCCTTTGTATGTCCATTTTTCTCTTTCTGAAAGTTTCCCACCTCTTCTAAATACCATTATTTTTGATTTGGTTTGGTTAATTTCCATACCCTATCTTTCGCAGTATATTTTTGGTTTGTCTATCATTTGTTGAAGAGTTATTGAGCTATCAGCCATTATCACAATATCGTCGGCGTACGAATGTTTGATTTGCCTAATGTTTTAATTGAGTTTGGTAGCGAGTTCCAAAGTCGAACGAAATTTATAGCATAGACTAATAAAAAGATAGACGAAGGAATGCTCTCACCGAGTATGTTCGAATTGAGTATGTTTACAGAGGTACTCAAAATAAAATGCCAAAAAATACAAGTTAATAAATATTTTGTTCTGGCAAAAGGCAACTTGGGGTTAGTTTTTGATGGGAACAATATCCTCAGATAAAAATATCCATGAAATATTGCCATTTTCCGCAAAAATCGTCTTCGAACTTTTTTGAGTTTTCTTGTTTGAGTAGGTTTACGGCGTAAAATTGAGTATTCCTTCGTCTATCTTTTTATTAGTCTATGGTCGAATTCGTATAAGTAAAAATCATTGATTGGATCGACCAAATTGTAATATCTCATGCAGATATCGAGGCTCCTTCGTATAAATAATACGGTGTAGAAAGGTTAATGTTCTTATTTTCAGTAAGCCATAGAAAATTACTTCAAACAGCGATTTGCAGTGTGCTGAACAGCTTTGGTACCTCTTAATTCCCGAGACATATCTCAATACTACATTGTATAGTACTTGTAGTCCACATAGATTCGCATCTACTATCGCAGCTAGCAAATCCATAGAGTAGTTTAGGCATCAATTATGTGTTCGCAAGGAGAGTGCGAATGTACCAGTGTATAGAATTTTGTTTTATATAGGTTTCGTAACATTCAAACAACCTTTCCCGTCGTGTTTCTAACATAGTCACTTCAAGTAAGGCGATTGTTGAAGATTATGCCCAGGTTTGATGCTTTGTCGACAATTCCAACTTGTTGATTGTCAATTAAAATTTCCTGATAAGTTTCCAGATTTTCTGGAAATAACTATGGATTTGGATTTATATGTAGTTTGTTGGTCAATGCCTACATGTATATAATTTCCGAATCGTTATTAAGCTTAAAAATACCGTCAGATAATAGTTAGGAAGTACAGTTGTAGTAAATTAGGACGTTGTCAGCGTACATGAGGATGCGTGTATACTGTAATTGCTGTGGAAGATCATTTTAATACATGGAAAAATAAGACCTAGAACTTATCCTTGAGTTTCTTTGGACGCATAACAGCGACGAGACTGCTTTCTTCAGTAAAATAGATTGTATACGCTTCGTACGATACGAGAAAAGTAAGAAGTGGAAGAAAAGTTAAACTGTTCACGAAGTTTAAGTTTCAAAACATAATGATCAACATAATCAAATGCGTTTGAGTGATATAATAAAGCAAGTAATGTGATTTGATTGCTGTCCATCATACTTCTTATCTGCAACATCTGAAAAGGCTGTGACGCAGCTATATTTGAATCTGAATCCTGACTGATTATCAGTCAATAACTTTCACTAAACGTAAAGGAGCAAAGCTTATGTTATCCTTTTCTTTTTTATTATTTTTAGAAGAAATCAAGCAGAGCAAGAAAGACAGCCGCCTATACCTGGGTACATAAGCTGCCTCGACTGCTTGCCTTGCTTGCTACTGATAAAAGAATAGAGCCTGGGAACATAAGGTGTCTCGCCCGGTTGCCTTGCTTTCCTGCTTCATTTCTGACATAACATAAAATAATAAAACAAAGAAGGCCGATCCAATTTTGAACTAGGTTGCCCTTTTCTTCTTTATTCTTTCATTTTTGTTATGTCAGAAATGAGGCAGGAAAGCAAAGCAACCAGACGAGGCAGCTTATGTACCCAGGCCTTAAAGAAGGCCGAGCCGATTTTCGAACTAGGTTGTCCTTTTATTTTTTATTCTTTAATCAGAAGCAAGGCAAGCAGGCGAGGCTTCTTTGGTACCTAGGTCTTTAAAACTCTACGCTGGGAATAGAGGAAGCCTCGAAGAACTCCTTCCATCTTTCCAGTTGAGCGTCGGTATTTGTTATCAAATTACCATTGATGTCTTTGATATTTGTCTTAATGGTTAGCTTTGTACCGTTAAATTGTTTATCTCTGCATATGCTTCTTGTATATTATCAAAAACTGCTGCATTCTCAACCTGTCTCGCGATATCTTATAGGTATACTCGACGTTCAGAGCAAACCATTCTTGTAATTTGAATTTCGATATGGTTTCTAGTTATTTTTGTCTGATTTGCTCGACAGATTAAGCTGCATTTCTCATGAGATGTTCAAGGTACGCAATTTTTCAAGATTTGACATGTTGCAGCAGTTGTCTTTCTAATCACATTCTTCTTAGAACGTCCTGTTCGGTCCAGGGTATCTTTAAAATCCTCCGGTAGACTCATATTTCGAAGGATTCAAGCTTTTTCTCATCGGTAATTTTGATGGTCCACGTCTCAACTGCGTAAAGTAGTACAGACCAGATATAGCATTTCACAAATCTTGCTTTTGTTGAGAGGCGTATGTCGTGGTTTGTTAATACTTTTTTATACTTGAAAAAGGCATTTCTGGCCATCTCTATACGTCGTTTAATTTCGTTTGATAAATCCAAGATATGTGTATGATCAATAATATCCCAAGATATGTAAAATTTGTGACTCCTTCGTTCTGCATTCGCTTCTTCCATTCGTTGATTTTTAAACATGTAAGGTCTCTGATCCAATGGCTGATTTTTACCAACACCTAATGTCTCATGTACCATTATGATACAGGCTTCCGTTTCTCTAATTGTCAGTTTAGAATACAATGGCGCACTGAATTCATTTGTAGTTGCAGGATGTTGTAATCGATATACATACACTGAAACTTTTCCTCTTATAGTTCGCCATGGGTCGAAATTTTATAATACCGACCAGTAGTTGGTGGTCAGAATAATATCAGCGCCATTTAAAGCCTTTACGTCTAACAAATAACCTTAAAATTTTCTGTTAATCCATATTTGTGTACTTATGAATGCGCCGATGAGGGAATCAAGTTCCTCCGAATAGCAATCCATGATTGTAGAGGGCTCACTAGAGTCTACTATGCCGCCCATGTCCACTTATTTTGCACTTTAAAACATTTGGGATTTAATTTGGAGATAGTCCGGATTATCAACAATGACATCTCCCACTTGAGTTTTAGTTCCGCTGTCTTCTTTTTGTTCTATTTTCTGTACAATTGTTGCTGCTACCTTTCATTCATGCATACATACCTCCACTAAGTTTAGGACAAAATTGACAGCAGTTGATTTAGAAGGCGCGCAATATTTCATGCAACTAAAACGCTGAACTTCAACGCTTAACAAAATAATAACAATAACACAAGCGAAAAAAAAAACAAAAAACTGGTTTACCTTCACTTGATGGCAAGCAAAAAAACTGAGCGCGTGACCTCTGCAAATGCTGTTATTGTAGTAGCTACAGTTGTTGTTGCTTCTGTTGCGTTATTGTAATTTGAAACCAAAACACACTTGAAATACAATTTTGCAACAATTTTTATTTATTTTTTTTTTATATTTTTCAATTCTAATTATTCTTCTCTATCTTCATAAGATAAACACTTTTTTCTTTTCAATTTCAACTTTTTTATACTTCTCAGAAATAAACAATTTTATTTAAACACACAATTTTATTTAACCCACACGCGTCATTCAATTGTATTTTTATCTAATAAAATGCTTCGTTTATATGAAAAATTGTATTCGAAAAATACAAAACACGACGGACGTTATTTAGCGAACGCGAACAAGCTTAACGTTCTATCCAATACGAAACTTTTATCACAACTGTTTGGTATTTTTGCCATCGTTTCGTGCTGAGGGCGCCAAAACAACTTGAGCAGCGAACGCACACATGAATTGTGGAGAAAATCAACAGAGAGCTGGAGAGAACATTAATCAAACTCTCGCCCTCTATTGTTCAAAGTTTCGCATAAGTTCATTCAAATTGTTTGGTGGTTCATTTCATAGCCATATGATGGTGGTGTTCATTTGTTTGGGACAGAAGGCAAACGTAGCAACCGTTAAAAGCTCTATTGTTTGAAAATCGGTGAAGCGAAGTTAGCGATTTAATGTATTGATTTAAATTTTAATGAAACGTACTTCTTTTGGTGACTATACCAAAATAAATAAAATAATTGCTCTTGTGGCCGAAAATAAAAAAGAACACCGGGATAAATTTGGAGTGACTTAGTTGACTTGAAGTTTCAACTTTCCTTCCGTATAGATTCTAAACGTTAGAATAAATCGTTAGTGGCTTCGAGTTTTTGTTTACTCTCAATCTTGTGTCTAAAGAAATATACCTTTTCCAAATATGTAGTGTTTTAGACCCCAAATACATATGCTTAGATCAAATCCGTTTCTTCTTCTTTATTTGCAAATCCGTTATCCAGATATAAGCGATCATACAATAACTTTTTGTTTTTGGTTGATTTATTTTGGCTTAAGGCACGGCTGCCAGATTTGACGATTTATCGTCATTTTGACGTTTTTTGTGGTCTAAAATTGATAAATGACGATTTGACGATTTTACCCAAAAAATGACGATTTTTGTTATTTTACTAATAAAGTCGTAGTAATTTTGTAAAACGTGAATGATCAAATATTTGTAGTTGAATTTAATAATAAACCCACTTAAAGTTACAAAAATGGTTACAAAAATTGATTTTTGTGGGGTTTTTGAATATTGTTATAGTATTGTCTGTCATAGTACTGTCTGTTTATAATATTTAATTTCAGCATTTGACTTGAATCGCAAGCAATTAAAAAATTTACTTTTTGTAATTTTCGCCTTTTATGATGAAAAATTTAAATATGCCATATAAATTTAATCATAAATGTTATATTCATATGAATTCAGGGACTTGTTAGGAATGTAGTAAGATAATTTTCTTAATCAAAACCAAGGGATTGTCATTTAAGAATATACCTACAATTAATGTACCTCAAAGTTTTTTATTTTTTATTTTTTTATTTTTAAATGAAGAACCGATTTTTTAAATGCTTAAAAAGTCTCAAAAATATCATTTTTATATAAAATATTAAGTTTTCTCGCAAAAAAGTGGGCGCTAAGTGGGTAAATAATAATCAAATATATTGATCAAATGATCAAATATATTTTGGAGTGCATGCAAAGGACAAATTAAGGTTTTTGGATTTTAAGGAAATGTTTGAAAATAATTAAAACTATCAAAACAAATTGATATGACCCATTGATTAAACCCGACTTGTTAAAGATGATAAACTCAAATATATATTTATAAATGAATAATTTTTTTATTTAGTTTACAGATTTTATGTTTAATAACATGCTTAAGAACTTGAATATTCATTTTATGTTTCTTTCAGTAACAAATATATCTAAATGTGCGTATTGTAAATTTTGACGATTTTTTGATTTTTCATTTAACAATACTCCAAGGTATGTGAAATTGGTGACTCGCTCAATATTTTTATTATTAATTTTTAGTATGGTGTGATAATGGTCATTTTTCTTACTCACAACCATGTATTTTGTTTTTTAAATGTTTATTTTTGGGCCATTTGCTTCGCTCACACTTGTAAGTTTATCTACGAGCCTTTGTAAACCAGGTAGACTGCTACCTATTATTGCGGTATCATCTGCATATCGTATATTATTTATTGTTCGTCCATGTATTTTTATCCCTATTCTTTCATTTTCCACAGCTTCATTAAATATTTTTTGGGAATAAATGTTGAAAAGCATAGGAGACAATATGCACCCCTGTCTTAATCATTTTGATATAATAATTTCGTCCGTAGTTTCGCCATTTATCTCAATACGTGCAGTTTGACTCTAGTTTTTAATGCATCTTATTTCCTTCTCCCCAACACCAATGTCTTTCAATATATCTGTTAGCTTGTCTTGTTGAACTGTGTCAAATGCCTTTTCATAATCTATGAAGCAAAGGAAAACATCTTTCTGGACATCTCTGCACATCTGCACCAGTATCTGCATGGAGAGTAAAGCCTCTCTCGTCCCCATGCCCTCTTTGAATCCAAATTGTGGTTTTCCCATAGCCTATTCATATATGGGGTATATTCTTGTGTGTATTATTCTTAGAAAAATTTTAGGATGTGGCACATGAGGCTAATCAGTCTGTACTCACTGCAATTCCTTGCATGCATCTTCTTCGGTATTGCTATAAAGTTCGATTATAACCAGTCATGTGGGTGCTAGCCAGTATCATATACATTATTAAAGAGTTTTACTAATATTTGTATATTGCGTCCATCTATTAGCTTCAACACTTCGGAAGGTATTTGGTCAGGTCCTGTTGATTTTTTTTTCCTTCAGCGTTATAATTGCATATTGATGCATATTGATATTAACTTTTTCGTTGTTGGATCGGCTTTCATTTGTAAACAATTCTTCAACATATTTTTTCCAATGGCTCTTTATTTGTTCTGTTTCAAAAATTGGTTGTTGTTATCAATATGCGTTGTGGGGATATTTTTATACCCTCAGCCTTTAGGCTAGAAGGATATATCGTCACCATAAATGCCCGAAGACGTAACCCACATGAAAATTGAAATTCGTTTTTTGAAGGAATCCGATACATAAAGTTAAAATACATGCTCTGGCAAAATTTCAAGCTACAACGTTCAAAAATAAAGATCCTATTCAAGAAGTTGCCTTTCGGAAAATGGGATAACATTGCAGATTTTGTTGTAATAGAGGATCCCAAGACCAAGTGCTTCAGCGGTTTTGGTTTCACTACTTATTCCCATTCGTACAGGATTGATAAACCTCCAAATATTCGCCCTTATATGAATGATATTCTATAAAACAGGTTCTCGATTTATAAGGTTTTTTGCTTCACCTGTGAAATTTTGGATTTGTGGGTTACGTGTTCGGGCATTTATGGTGACGATATACACTTTGATACGAAAATTTTTTGTCTGTCTGGCTTGTGCGCACGATAACTCTCGAACAGTTCAACCGATTCGAACCAAATTTTGGGCATCGTAATATTTTGTCCAAACTTAGTTTAAGTTCGAAGATGGGCCATATCGATCCACTCCTTCTGGTACCTCTCCCACAAAAGTTCAACATTTTTCTGTAAAATGGTCTGAACGATAACTCTCGAAGGGAGCAATCGATTTGGTCAAAACTTTGCACATCGTATTATTCCATCCAGATATAGATCTGGTTCGAATATGAACTATATCTGTCTACTCCTTCGGGTACCTCCCACACAAAATTCGGATAAAGTGAAGTTTAAGGGCTCCTCTCGGATGGTTTTGCAATTTTTTCAGGAAGTTTTCCTTGCGGCTCCCTTTATGACGGTACAATTTTTTTCTTGCGGAAGTCCATACTTCCTGATATATTGGCCTAAAAGCTCCAAGAAACCCTGACGGCACCAACCAAAATGGCAAATCCGCAAGATAATCCTCGCAGGGAATTTCTGATTGGTGCAGGCTTTGCACATCGTATTATTTCATCCAGTCCAGTATCGGATTGAAATATAGACTATATCGGTCCACTCCTTCGGGTACCTCCCACACAAACTTCGGATAAGATAATAACCCAAAAGCTTCAAAACCCGGTCGGATATTGTGCAAGATAACTCTAAAACTTTTTCAAAAATTTCTTTCAAACTTATTTTGAGCCCTTTAGCTTCGGATATTCCATGTTCCAATTTTCAGTGTTTTCTTGTTTTTAACTCCGGGGATTCTTAGCACCCTCGATTGGCCGGAGACTGAGGGCCGTGTGTATTGTTGGTTGTTCATATTGTATGATTTTCATGGGAGAGTTACTTAAGTGGTTTCCCCTGGCCATCTGAAGGGTTTATAGTTTTCCATCTAATTTTCAGCCGCTCCAATGGAGTACAGACACTGTTTGCTGCCGCCGAATCTCGATTAGACGCTGTTTTTTTTTTTTGGTTCGCCCACATATTTTATTTTTGCGGAAAAAAGGAAAAAGTGGCCAAAAATATTTAGAGTGTAAAAATCAAGCCAATGCGCCGGTTACAGCTTTGTGCTGCTTCGAAGAGTGTTTTAAGAAACCACGGGCGTAACATTCTCCCCCCTTTCCCCTCTGTAGGGGGTATACGGTAAGAATTGTTATATGCTGTTAATACAAAATTACATGAACAAAGGTACCGATTATCTTATGATGCAAAAACAAACTTGGGGAAACAAAACAATCTCCAAAACAACATAAAATCCAACCAACTTAGCGGATTAAAAAATCGACATTTTTGTCTGAAATTTTGTAATGTTTTTATTATAGATCTTATTGCGTTCTTCCTGGAAGGCACGTACCGCCAACGTAAGACTAATTTGGAAGAAGATTTCTTCATCTTGCCACTGATGCCAATCATATTTACGTACGTGGTCAGATAACGGAGTTATACGCTAATATATCCATAGAAACCTTATTCTAGGGCTGCTTTAGTCAGCGACCCACCATTTATATTCTGGCACTATATGGCAGCTGATTTTAATACTGCATAATCTTAAACCCATGAACTACATTGGACCTTAGGTCAAATTTAAGTATATGATCGAATTGGCATTACAAAATACACTAAGAAAATATGCAGCTAACTAGAATTCCACAAAACGCTAAAACACTATTTTTTAATGAAAATTAAGCTAATATCTCCTCCTTCAAAATCCACTATAATATTTTACTATACGTATTAGTTTCGCGATATTTTGAATATATTTACTTTCACTTAAAATATAGGTTGTACTCAAAACAAAAATATTAGTCAAATGTTCCGACTTTTGAAGCTATTCTTAAGAAGATCGCGTTCGAATGAAACAAAAACTAATTTATTTTTAAAAAGCTCCATGTCATAGCTGTCAGAGTTGCCAGTTGTTGTACCAAAATTTTGGCATTCAATTTTGCTATTTTTGGCCAATGAATGGGTGGATCCACAATGGGAGAAAAAAAATCCGCACGGACAAATTCGTTCAAGATTTGGACAAAAATGAAGTGACAAAAAGGGGGCTGTACGGCGAATGGCCCATCAATTTAACGCGTTTTGTCCGATCAAAAAGATGTTCTGGTTGGAATAATTCGTCTATTCCTGTTCCTTTTTCGAATATCTTTAAAGACTTCAGGCAAACAAATTGTTGTGTACCACTACGAATTGACCGTCCGTTATCAGGGAACACCCGGAATTAATGTTTGCTGGCACAACTGCAGTTTTTGGACGACCTGCGTTTTTGAGCGATCGTCGGCCACGATTGAATCCACGAGATAATCATGCAAAGATGTAATTTCATCAATGCAATCTTACCATGATAATCCAAGTCGAAAGTTTTGGAAAATGGTCGGACGAAAATGTTCACCAGTAAATTCCTTTTTTTGTGCAAATTTCTAATCGCTGAACTATGGGCATGTCTTGTTTTTGAGGCGACAAATCACTGGAAGCAGCTGCACCTGGATAAAGTTCTAAGACGATCTAGCCGTCTTTGTAATCACTCTAGCGTCTGCACTAATTGAGATAGAAGGCTATAGGCAGGTCAAGTTCGAAGGTGGGCTATATAGGTTTACGTTTTGCTATAGCCCCCGTATAGCGATACCATCCGATTTAAGGTATCTTGCGGAGTTTGGCTACAATTATTGGCGGAACCAGCTGAAATTTGGCATTTGAGGCCAAGAAATTTATCCACCAATAATTGTCAAGATGGGCCCAAGTTTTGGTATAGCCCCCATATAACAGTTCCTGCCGATTTAAGGTATTTTGAGGACTTAAGCTACATTCTCCGCCCAAAATGGCTTCTAAATGGCACTTGGAATTTCAAAAGGCCAAAAAAAAGTTCTGCACCAAAAATGCTTGGGAACCTCCCGATTTAAGGTATTTTTGGGATTTTAGCTAAATATTTTGACCGAACTAGCTGTAAATGGACATTTGGGGTTCTCAGTGGTCCCGTATAACGATACCACCCGATTTTCGGTATTTTAAGGATTTTAGGTTAAATTTTTAACCGAGCTAGCTTTAATTTGACACTTGAAGTTTTTAGCGGCCACGAATTTTCTCCAACAAAAATTGTCAACATAGGTCCATGTTTTGGTATAGACCCCATTTGACGGTACCCCTGGTTTTCGGTATTTTGAGGATATTAGCTACAGTTTTTGACGATTTTGGCTGCAATTTTTAACCTAACTCATTATCATTTGACATTTGAAGTTTTAGAGGTCCTCCACCTAATTTAGGTATTTGGGGTATCCGTACAATTTTTGCACATAATAAGAAACTAATTATTCCATTTTAGTTCCTTATGTTTTTACTTGTTATACCCTCCACCATAGGATGGGGGTATATAAAGTTTGTCACTATGTTTGTAACTACTCGAAATAATCATTGTAGACCCCACAAAGTATATATATTCTTGATCAGCGTGCAATTCTACATCGATACAGCCATGTCCGTCCGTCTGTCCGTCTGTGGAAATCACTCTAGCGTCCGAACGGATTGACGTAGGTTGATGACATTTTGGGAAAATATATTATATGTACGTAGGACTTTTGGTATTGAAAGCGGGCTATGTATAGCCCCCATACAAAATGACGCTTTCCTATAGCCCCCATACAAAATGACGCGTGACGCGTCGTCGTTTTAAGGAATTTTTAAGATATTTGTCCCATTTTACCACCGAATTGGTTGTAATTTGGTACTTTGTGTCTCCAGAGGCCAAAAAGCATTCCTATCAAAGTTGGGGTATATAGGTCCACGTTTTGGTATAGCCCCCATATAAGGCACCATATAAAGTACGCGTCATTTTAATATATTTTGAACGTATTAGACCCATTTGACCACAGAATTGGTTGTAATTTGGTACTTTGTGTCTTCAGAGGCCAGAAAACATTCCTACCAAAGTTGGGTTATAGAGGTCCACGTTTTTGTATAGCCCCCACATAAGGCCCCTTATAAAGTACGCGTCATTTTAATATATTTTGAATGTATCAGACCCATTTGACCAAAGAATCGGTTGTAACTTTGTATTTTGTGTTTCCAGAGGCTAAGAAACATTTCTACCATAAAATGTTTATATAGGTCCACGTGTTGATATAGCCCCCATAATACGATATCTCCCGATTTTCGATATTTTGAAGGTTTTGCCTCATTATCACACCGAGATGGCTGAAATTTGGTATTTAGTCTTCTTTAGGCTTATAAAACTTTCCCCCAGAAATTTGTAGGTATAGGTCCACGCCATCATATAGCCCCCATACCTTCCGACTTTCGGTTTTTTGAAGGTTGTGGTCACATTAATCCACCGAAATGGCTGAAATTTGTGGTGGAGGGTATAAAAAGTTCGGCCCGGCCGAACTTAACGCTTTTCTTACTTGTTATTCTTCTTATTTTTGTTAGGCTTATTATGTACCGAGGCATAATTGCAGAGTGTAAAAAAGCAACCATTTAGCATGAAGCATTCATTAAACGAACTTTAATTAATTTGACAAAAATCTGTATACCGGAAGGAATGCGCTGTGTCATGTTGACATCACTGATTGTTTGTGACACCCTATCATTAAAGCTTGGAGTTTTTAGCAATGAAAGCTCTTTTGAAAGAAATTTAAGTTTGCCGGTTATTCTCACTGTTTGTTGATTTATTCACTTTGTTTTGATTTTATTATTCGTAGGATTACTTGCCGTATCTTTGAACACACTCAACTTTATTAATGGCACGAGACGAAACGTATCCAAAATCCAAAAGATGTAATTTGAATTGTTTGAATGGGGACAACAAACACTGATGTGAAGAAAAATAGCAATTTCAGCAAATAAAACATCACCAGCATCCGGATTGAAATGCCCTTAAAAATATCTACATTTTCGGAAGATACAAATTCTTAATATAGAAAACTTAATTTTTTTAAATATATTAAATTCGGCATTAAAAATGTGTTTACCATTCTGTTCCACAACCTGCAAGAAGCTACTATTTTTTACTATATTTTTTCCTTTATGTTATCGGAAAAAAATAATAAAAATTAGTAGATCCTTGCAGTACTGGAACAGACCACATATAATGTTCAATTTTAATTGTGAAAGTAGACTTCGATCTTGACTATCCTTTTCAATCGCTTCATTAATTGCTATTTCTTTGACCACACATATCACCCCCTGTTGAATTCAACCACTCTTCATTCTTTGGCTTCGCGTCTAACTTTGTTCAGCTGAAGCTTTCATTTGTTGTTTCTTTGTAATTCTGCGTCACAATAACTACGTCATTTCTATGATTACAATAACAACAATGCCGTTACAATAAATTGAATTTTTTATTATGTTTCCAAACCTCGGAATAAAAGGGATGTTTACAATGCTAAGACCCTTTGCAACAACAACAAATGGAAATTACATTTGAATGTGTAATATGAGGATGACGTGTGAGGGGATGGGAAAAGGCGAAGGACTGGCATGCATCTGTCTTCTATCTTATAGAGGAACAAGTTTAAGGATATTGAAAGAATTATGGTTGCACTTGAACATGAAATAAATGTTGGAATTTATTGAGGCCATCGAGTGATGTAATTCTGTAAATCTTCTATAAAGCTGCAAACAAAAAAAACTCTAAAGATTTTTGATGAAGTGTGTAGGTTAAATATTATACAATCAACACATTAGGAATTTTCAAAAAAAAAAAAAAAAAATTAAATAAATAAAAAAATTTTGAAAATTTTAGCCATAGTTCATTCGACTCTTGATGTATGAAGTAAGGTGTTTGCATGAGTTACAAGAACTAACAATTTTACAATAATAACATGGTTTAATGGGAACTAAATGTCAATGACAACATTTGAATGCTAGGGTATTTCCAAAATAGTTCAGAAAAATTTACAGGAAATAAATGAAAAGATTTAAATTTTAATTTTAATTGGCATCGAAATTACTCTATACCATGGCAATAATTACCCAAGTAGTGGTATCACACCAGCTGTTCGAATATGAAGTGTCATATCCCTTTATACAAATATTTTTGTTGTAATTTCCCCAACAACATAAAGAAAATTTTGAAATAACATATTACAAATACATATGTCGATGCCACTACTTGGTCGATATGCCTAGCTTTACACATAATTGCTCTGCTCTGTTCCAGAACCTGCAAGAAGCTACTAATTTTTACTACGATAGCATTTTTTCATTATTGCACTTCTGGAACAGACCAAATGTGATACATTCTACACTTCATAATATTTATCATGCGACACTGAATGGAACAAATTGGAAATCTATTTATTAAATTTTGGAATATTCGGCGTAGATCCTAATATATTCTGACAATTCAGTTTATAAAAAAAGTTCAAAACTGTCTGATGGTCGTTTACACCTTATATTATTACACCATGATTTGACTAAAAATTTGAAAAAATCCCCTTGTTCCAGTTGGCTGTTATATACAAAATTCAAAAAAAAAAAACAAATTAAAATATCAGCAATATTGCAGTATAATGACGAATATTGACCTGCGAGTATGAGTATTGGGTATATTTCTTATCTCCCAAAAACCAAGCGTATTTTTAAAAAGCTTCGCGTATTAATCATTAAATTGTATAATTGTCATTAATCAGTATTAAATGTGTTTATTAAGGATGCTTTCGATTCTACTAAGATTAATGATCGCTCATTCGATCAGAGTAACGGCTTTTATGCCTATACAAATGGATGCCTGAAGACAACCGAAGTACACGAACACTTGCAAAACCTCTAGTAGATGCAATGTCAACGAAATCAATCGACCCATTTTCTCAGGGAGTTAAACCGGATACCATCTATTATCCTCCTGTATGTATGCTGGATTCTAAATCTACAAAAATTATTTTAACAGCTTGCAATTGACTGACATATAAGAAGCGCTAACTAAATTCTCATAGTCTATCAGTACCTACCGCATGATTATTATAAGAGACTACCTCAGAAACAGCACGTTAATATACGACACAATCCAAAGCACAAAAGATCTGTAAATCATCTCTGGGACAACACAAGGGTCAATATTGGGACAGGATCTCTGGTATGCGATGTATGACGAAATCTAAAAAATAGAGATGCCGAAGCCAAAAAGCGCTATGGAAGCTTCGACAGACAATGATCCGCACTACACAAACCAAGCGACAAAAAGGTGCTCATCTCCTCTGAATTTAGATGACAGGTAACATGGCATGATTAAAGCGAAAAGCACTGGAGGAACGCAACGGAAGCTTCGGTATGCAATGATCCGACCATGTATCAGCCTAGATTCTAAATTTACATTCAACAGACAATCGAAGCTTCGACAAACAAATGTCCGCACGACACAAATAAGTAACAAGAAGCTGCAAGTCTCCTCCGGATCAGCACAAGGTTTGACACTGGGACCGGATCTCTGGAATGCGATGTATGATGAAATCCTTCCTCGTGGGTTACGCCAACAACATCACAGTTGTGCTCCAAGCACGAAAAACGCTGAAAAACTCAGCGAAAACTTCGGCAAGTAATGATCCGCACTTAAAGATGGCTAGACTAGCACGGATTAGAGATGGCGATGCAAAAAGCCAATGTCTTACTACTTACAAAACGGCACACCAAAACTGATATTGAAATCGATTTAGGAGACCTAATCATACACTCACAAAGCCGAAAGATATGACAAAAGAAAGTTCCTTAATATCTGGCAAAAATAGCCGAGGAAGCAGCTAGTCAAAACAACACGAGAAAGCTACACCGAACAATAGATATTGGCACAAATCGAGGATGTAGCAGGAACCAAGCAGTCAATGATCGTAATGATAGTCTACTAACGAACAATGATGAATAAATTCATAGATGGAGAGAATATTTCGAAGAAATTAGTAAAATCAGAAACGGCACTGAAGATAAAGGAATGTCCAATAGTAGTCCAAACGAAAGTACGTTGAATATGCTGTGTAACTCTCCCAGTAACAAAGCAGCAGGTGAAGATAGTACACAAGATATCCAAAAGGCACGAAAAATTAGAAGACCTGGAGGGACTGGCTCGCAATGCTGAACTTGAGTTCATGAGAATTTACAATACCTGTTAAGAAACGTCATACTACAAGGACAAGCAATTGAATATGTCGATAAATTCTGCTAACCAGGGAGCACTGTGACAACGAATCGTGTTACAGAAACGGACATGAACAAAGCAAGAGCAGCATTTTGACGATTGCAGGTTGTATGGAGAGGCTCACACCAAGAAAGCCAAGCTTGAAATAATCGAAACATAGTTTAAATCGGCAGTGAAACCTGGCTTGTATGTAACACCATCACAAAAAAACTACAGATATCCATAAACAAACGCCTCAGGATCATTTGCAGGAATTCTGACCCAACAACAGCATTTGCAGGAATTCTGACCCAACAACAGTAACAGGATATTCTGACACAACACCATAAAGCTGTTGAACTTAACGAACGATTAACCCATACAAAAGAACAATTATAGCAAGAAATGGAGAAAGATTGTTCATAGCTTAACCAGCATGGCGATTGAATAACACCCCCAAGGATCATGAAATAGACCAAGACCACCTGGCGATGAACAATAAACCAAGAACTAAGACAAATCAACCTTATATGCAGCAACAAAGCGTGTACGATTGCGATGCTTTGTGGATGCCCTATGTCGAAGATTCCAGAAGGGTGAACAACTGCAGGCTAGGTGAGCTAAATTATTACCTAACACATATGCTTTCCGGGTACGGCTAGTTCTGAAAATATTTATACCACATAGGGAATGGCGGTGAACCGCCAAAATTTTTAAGAAAATGCGAGCCAGTCTCTCCATCTGTTTATATACTATTCACATGAAAGACCATTAAAGCCGAGACTGGGAAAGACAATTTATGATATAGGAAGCCTATCAAGCAGACAACACGGTTTTAGATCTGACAAATCCGCGGTTAGTACTCTGAGAGATGTCAACCGATTTCAAACGGCGAAACAGAAAATCGTCATAGTAGACCATTAATATTCCTAGGAACTGCCTATGTTAAAACTGTCTTTAACGGTCTCAGATGGAGAGACGTCCTAGAAGCACTAGAATCTTAATTCAAAGTACAAGCATACCTGAAACGCATCTTAGACGATTACACTATGCAACACTAAAAATGCAAACTACTTCTAGTACGCATTTTTTGAAAGTACATATTTAGACTACAAAAACCCTAGTAGGGTTTTGTCCTGTCAGATCCAGTTCGGATTTTATGGCTTTTTTGCATTTATCAGTCCTTTATCTCTGAAATGAATAGGAATATGGTCTTGCTGTCTTTAGCAATATTGTAGCCCTAAACTAGTAGAACTTATCTTTTGTAAAAACCACATAAGAAAAACTCCATCTAGGGCATAAAAATCTCAACAATTCTTTAGAACATTCTGAAACTCTAGAATGCTTACTTCATGTTGTTTCAGCGGTATTTTGCATCATATCTTTTACAACACGTATTTCAAACACAGTTCACACCAACAGTTTATTCTCGCGTTTCGGATTTCACTACATTATTGACATTTTTATTAAATCGTCGTTGAAAAATGTACTGAAAACAACGGCATAGAGGCATTTTACAACAATGACATGTTCTGAAGAGTGTATTACATTCCAGGGAATATTTTTCCAAAAGAAAATATTCAAAAAAAAAATTAACGGTTTTGGAGATACGGTACGAAATGTATAAAAATTGTGGAATTTTTGCATATATTTTGAAATTTGTGGCAATAAATGTAGTTTTTCGAATTCATTATTTCTCTAAATATTTTATTCTTGTCCTTATCTACATATTTGCTTCAGAGGTCAGAAGAAGATTCGCATTAACTTCAGAGATATAGCCCCGAATTACTTTAAAAACTCAATATGTAACCATATTTAGATGGGGCCATAAAATCCGAGCTGGATCTGACACAACAAAAACCTGTCGTTTGGGTCTGTACTTTCAAAAATCCTCAGTTCGAATTGTTTGCACAAGATCACCTTAAAAATGTTGCACAGTGTTATATGCCTTTTTTGCTGGTTAACCATCGCTAATTCTTAAGACATGGACTATCCAAAGTAATCGTTGTATCTCGATGCGTTTACGTCGTTGCATAGCCAATACAGCTCGTGGTTCAAACGGTGTCGATATTTACCGTGAACCCATATTGGCCTCCAGATCTTTCAAAAACTTTTTCTATCAAACACACCAAGCACTACATTATCTACTTGCGGTAATACCCAAGCTTCGGAACCATACATTGGCATGGGTAGGGTCATTGTTTTGTAGAGTGCTATTTCTTTAGAGGAGATGTGACTTTGTGCTTCAAACTCCTTACTTAAGCCAAAGTAGCATCTGTTAGCCAGTCCTATTCTTATTTCACAACTGATGTTGTTTGTTGTGTAATGGCTGTGCCGAGGTAGACGAAGTTTTTAGCTACCTCAAAATTATATGAACCAACTTCCACAGTTGGACCAACTCGGACCGAGTTCTATGGACACATTGCGTGTCGATATCATCAACTTGATTTTATCGCCGTTCGCTGCCAGGCCGACTTTAGCAGATACTCTTTCGACCTTCTCAAAGGTGTCAGTTACTTCTTTTACCGATCGACCCATGATGTCTATTTCGTCGGCATAGGCTGCTTATATATATTGTTCCATTTCTTTTGACTTTCGCATCTCGTATAACCTTTTCCAGTAGGATGTTTAAGAGATCAAATGAAGGGCTGTCTCCTTGTCTGAAACCTCTTTTAGTACTGAACTGTTAGGAAAGGTTATTTTCATTAAATTCATTTTACAAAGCCGACTGAGCTCTGCGGGAATACAAAATTCAAGGGGCTGTCGAAGGCTGCTCTAAAAGATGGTAAGTGCCAATCTACATCTCTTGGGTCTTTTTCAGTATTTGCCGTAGGTTAAATATCTGGGCAATGGTGGATTTTATCAGGTATGATATGGCCCAATTATTTCGTCCGCACAATATCCGTGGCACTATCTTATATGCAGCAGGGAACAGACTAACATATGTGCCTATAGTTTGAACACACTGCACATTAGCATCCAAACGTCGAGAACGCGTTCTTCCTGTCAGATGGTGCTAACTAGCTGATGCATACACGTTATCAGCGTGTCGCCTCCGGTTTTGAACAGCTCGGCTGGTAAGCCACCGTCTCCTGCTGCTATTAATTTCCAGCTGGTTAATTGCAGTATTTACCTCATCTTGGACGGACGATATACATATATTCATTACCATTTTCTGGTATTGGATCTGTGGTATATTCGTCTTCTTCGCCAGTATTGGATACCAGAAATTTGGTACAATTTAGCCCACTATCTGTATGAGTTACGTAATTACGTAATTACATACATACCTCTACCAAAGCTATCAGTTTGAGGTTTCACTGTTTGGTAGAAATTTCGGACTAATTTCTCGCTCCTGTACATTTAGATTCTTCACACTCCCGCTTTTCCATATCTCTCTTTTTCCTGCGGAAAAAAACGTCTCTACCCTCACTTTTTCTACGGATACCTGTCTTGAGCGCTACGTTTTGCTATTGATTGCAGAGTAGCTTTATATTACATTAAAATAATTTTAATGTAATTGGCAGAACTGCGGTCATATGTTTCTTCTAAGCGCTTGAAAAATATATCCGCATACATATGTAGCAAGTCTTTCATTCACTAGGGTGAAGCTGGTGACCAGATGGTTTAACCTCCGACGAACTACAAATTCGCAACCAAACTCATGCTTTGTGTCATGACAGCTCTAATAGAGTGCGTCCTTTAGGTGTTGTTGTGACGCCTTTCCCAATCCATCGTATTTCCTGTATGGCAGTAATATCGGCCTTGTACTTTTAAAGAGTGCGAACATCCTTAAAAGTTTTCCTTAAAAAATTTTGGGAGTGTCAGCTTTAGAGTGTTTGTTCTTGTTCTTCTTCGTTTTTTTCATAGAATTGTGCTATTTAGAGGGATGGGTAACTAGTCCATCGACCAACCCAAGATTTTAATGGATGTTGAAGGCAGCTTTCCTGGTGAAAAGGGCTAACATCTTACTTTCAGTCCAGAAGATAGACACATTACCAATCACGTCCACATACTGCGCAGTCGCAGAAGCTGTAGTCCTCGTCATAGCCGGAGGAGACCCAATTGACGTCACGATACTAGGTCTGTAAGAAAAATGGTCAACTGAGACTAGATGCAGATGGACAAGAAGACTCCTCCCGAATCTTGGATTAGAAGAAGAACTGGTGAAGTAGATTAACTCAAATGTTTTAGGGCATGGGTACTATATGAAGTTCTCTGTACGTTGGTGGTACAGTGTTATCCGTTTCCTGAAAAATACCCCCACCACACTTCGGACATCTATTCAAGCATACATTCTTTAACTAGATTTTCAAGTAATTCCATATAACATCGGGAGTAACACTTCCCTTTTCATCATGCCTATATAATACTTGGCTGGACACGGAAGCCACCCTAATATATTTTAAAACCTCAAATACATTTTCGCTTAATTATGCTTTCAATAACCTTTCAGTTCACTTTAAGCCTTAATATGAAGACGGTGACTACAATTGGTATCATCATTTTTGTAGGACTACAAGAATTGCTTTCGGTGCAGGCGATACCAGTGGAAAAATGGTTTCAACTCGAGGGAGGAAATCAAAGCATATTCATAGAAAGAGAATACAAAGTAAATGTGCTACTCATGGAACTTTTAATAAAACTATAAGCAAAAACTTTTCCAAATTTCCAGTACAATTGGTTTCAAGCTCGCAATGAATGCCTACAGAAAAATATGACCCTAATTGCGGTGGAAAGTTCAGAAAAAAACGCAATGCTGGCAAACCTACTGAAACGTGTGTTTGGTATGAAATTATTTATATTTTTCTAAGGAAATGCAATATTAAATTCTTAATTTTCATTCAGACAAATCCCACAACTTATGGATTGGCGGTGATGATTTGGCCCAACAAGATGTATTCGTTTGGTCTTCGACGGGTAGACGATTTGAATTCACAAATTGGAGTAAAGGAAATCCAAGCCACAACAACGACCTAGAACATTGTGTTAATATATGGGAACATTCCGATTTTGAATGGAATGATTCGCCATGCAGTGACTTGAAAGGTTTTATTTGTGAGGAGAATATCCATTTGTTGGCAGCAAAACAAGAATTGCAGCATACGAAAAACCTGCTATATGAGGTTTATGAAAGATGCAGTGGATAACTTTTGGGAGGTGGGGTAACTTTTAATATAACTGAATAAAAAAATTATAATTTAAGCTTTGTTTGCTCTTGAGTGAATGGATCGTTTTGCATTATGCAAAAACAGGATCTTCAGTTTCCTGTAATTAACCCGGCCCTGACCGGCTCTAACATGGTAAAGCCTAGGACTAATCTTGGCCCCCGTTTCACATCAAGTAGATACTGACTTCCCCGTGGTGTCACATGGGTAGCTGTATTTAACACCCGTTAAATATAGTGTGCTATCATGTGCCTCGCGTTCACTCATAAGTAGGTTAAAAACATAGGTTAGGCGTTGGGCTAGTAACCCATCCTCCAAAAAGCAACACGCCATGAAAAACAAAGAAAAACGAACCCCTCTAAAGTTGACTATCCTCGCAAACGTTTTAAGGGACCATTATCTGAAACTGCACCTGAAATGTTGAACACTTTATAGGGAAGGTGTAGTTTACGCATTGGCAGATGTGCTTGGAAAATACAAGTTCGATATTAATACAGGAATTACGATGGATTGGCAAAGACGTCGCATCAACACCTAAAGGTTACGCACTATATTATTTTAGGTTGGGGTTTTGTGTGCAGTCGGTCGGAGGTTAAACATCTGGTCTCCAGCTTCTACTCAGTGATTGCAACACTTCCTACAATACGTATAAAAGCAAAATTTTTCAACATCACCTTTATTTGCGTTCATGTCCTCTCCTACAGAAGAGAAGGACGAACAGGTCAAAGATATATTTAGGAGCGCTTAGAAGAAACAGATGACGGTTCCCCTGCCCATGACATTAAAATTATTCTATGCGATTTTAATGAAAAAATTGTAAAGGAGAATATCTTTGGTCCAGCAATCGGGATATTCAGTCTCCACAGTGAAACTTTTGACAATGGAATGGTAGGCTGGTAGACTTCGCAGCGCGGAAAAACATAGTAGTTAGCAGTACCAGATTTAAGAATCTCGATATCCACAAGGGCACCTGGCTGTCTCCAGATCAGAAAACAAGAAATCAAATTGATCACGTTGTGAAAGATTTAAGACATTCATCGAGCGTGTTGGGTGAGCCTTCGTTCCGAGGAGCAAACATAGACTCGGACCACTACCTTGTTGTAGTAAAGGTACGTACCAGATAAAACGTAGCTAACAAAGTGCGAACAGACGCAACACGGAACTTGGACATCGGTAAGCTGCAATCACAACAGATAGCCACAGCATATTCCACTCAACTGGCCCTAAATCAAAGCACTCCTCGTCCCGATAACATATCAGGACAATGGCAAAACATTGCCCACTCCATGCAAACAGCCGCAAATCAGTACTTGGATACCAGAGACCTACACCAAGGAATCCATGGTATGACCAGGAGTGTCGTGCTGCTACCGAAGAGAAAAATGCGGCACGAGAGAGATATCGGGAGAAAGGGAGACAGGAGAAACGTCTTTTCCGCAGGAAAAAGAGAGAGATGGAAAAGCGGGAGTGTGATCAAATCGAGACTTACAGGAGACAGAATGAAGTCCGCAAATTCTACCAAAGAGTGAAACATCAAACTGATGGCTTTGGAACTGGCACATCCTCCTGTAGAGACCAGCAAGGTAATCTGGTAACTGATACAGATAGTGTGCTAAGGATATGGAAAGAGCATTTTTCCAAACTGTTGGTATCCAATAGTAGCGAAGTCGACGAAGATACCACAGATCCAATCCCAGAAGATGGTATTGAATGTATACCACCCGGCCAAGATGAGGTAAGGACAGCAATAAATCGGCTGAAGAATAATAAGGCAGCAGGGGCCGATGGCTTACCAGCCGAGCTGTTTAAAACCGGAGGCGACACGCTGATAAGGTGCATTCATCAGCACCATCTGGCAGGAAGAACGAGTACCCGACGATTGGAACCTGAGTATCCTGTACCCCGTCCACAATATTTTTGGGAGATAAGACTGTATGCTCCAACTATAGGGGCATAAGTCTACTCCCTATTGCCTACAAGATCGTGTCAGGGATATTGTGCGAACGACTAAAGCCTATGGTCAACGTCATCAGCTTATGCTGATGATATAGACATCATGGGCCGATCAGTAAAAGAAGTAACTGATACCTTTATAAAGGTCGAAGGAGAATCTGCTAAACGGTGAGAAGACCAAGTTGATGGTGTCGACGTGCAATGCGTCCATTGAGCTCGGACCGACCGTGGAAGTTGGTTCCTATAATATTGAGGTAGTAAAAGACTTCGTCTACCTCGGCACCTCCGTAAACACAACAAACGACATCAGTTGTGAAATAAAAAGAAGAATTGTATTGGCCAAGAGATGCTACTTTGGTTTAAGTAAGCAGTTTAAAAACAAAGCCACATCTCGTCAAACAAAAATAACGCTCTACAAAACACTGATACTACCCGTGCTGATGTATGGCTCCGAAGCCTGGGTACTTGCGCAAGCAGACATGGCAGTGCTTGGTGTGTTTGAGAGAAAAATTCTTCGAATTTCTTCGATCTACGGACAAATCTGCGTTGACGGTAAATATCGACGTCGCATAAACCACGAGCTGTATCTGCTATGCAACGACATCAATATTGTTAAACGAATCGAGATGCAGCGATTGCGTTGGCTAGGCCATATCATAAGAATGAGCGATAATGAACCCGATAAAAAGGCGTATAAATACGCACCGCTTGGCGGTGCACGCAGATTTGGCAGGCCAAGGAATAGATGGCGGAAACAAGTGGATGATGAGTGGATGATAAGTAGAGCCCTCTTAGCCGAGAAGGTACCACAACCATTTAGGATGGGCGATGTTGCAGACGTCATTCGAAACGCGAAATCATCCAAAACGTTGGGCATAAGCGGAATCTAAACTAGATGAATCCGGAGTTGAGTATTTAACAAGTGTCCTCCACCTATCGTTAGCCAACCATATTGTACTAGAAGTCTGGAATTTTGGCAGGGTGGTCCCGCTATTGTCGATTATATATCTGATAGGTTAGATTAAGGCAGTTCTTCTATCTGAAGAATACAGAAGTATACGCCGTTAAATCCACTGCCACGCCGTTCAACACCTGGACGGCTGAAATGAGGCTCCCACTGAACATATTAGTCGATGGTGCACTGATTCCGACGACTAACTATGACAAGATATTGGATGTAACGTTCGATAGCATGTTTAAGACGTCCGCGCAAGCCACAGCCATTTGCGATAAAATCAAAAGTAGGAACAAGGTTCTCACGTTGCTGGCCGGCAGAACTTAGGGTGCTGACAAAGAAATCTTTTTGACCTCTTATAAAGCAACAGGCCAGTTTGTTCTGACAGTGTGGTATGCAAATGCTAGAGCTACGCAGTGGAAGAATATTGAAACCTGCCAGAATGCCACACTCAGGATTGCAACAGAGAACCTCCTCATGAATCTAGTGGACCATCTTTAATGAGGAGACGATGATTTTACCGCTACATCAACACAACAAGATGTTGCCGATCCAGTACCTGTTTGGGTGTCACCGCCGTGAGCATCCCCGCCACGATTTAGTAGACAGGAGAGATCTCCATGATCTGGAGAGATAAGTCCAAAGATATTAGCGGGAACCTCTGGATCAACGAGCCTATCAAGCAGGCTTGATTAGCATTCACACTGACAACGTCGGGCAGGCAGTACAGGGATGCAGTGTGATTGTCCTACTTGGGGGTAACACCCCACATCCATCGCAGCAGAAGACCGCTAGTTGTCAAGGCAAACACGAGTGGTTTAACCCAGTTAAAATCCGGATGATGCAACCGCCTCAATTCGTATTGGGCCCGAATTGATGCCACGATACCCAACAACTA